>NW_013765685.1:0-842 GCF_000517525.1 Limulus polyphemus
TCTTGTGTCTTCTTATTGACAGTACACAGTATTGTTAAATCTATTGTCTTCTTTTATGACAGTACACAGTATTTTTAAATCTTGTGTCTTCTTGTTGACAGTACACAGTATCGTTAAATCTTGTGTCTTCTTATTGATAGTACACAGTATCGTTAAATCTCGTGTCTTCTTCTTGATAGTACACAATATATTTAAATCTCGAGTCTTCTTATTGATAAAACACAGTTTCGTTAAATCTCGTGTCTTCTTATAGATAGTACACATTATTGTTAAATCGTGTGTATTCTTATTGACAGTACACAGCATTGATAAATTTTTATGTCATCTTATTGAAAGTACACAGTATTGTTAAATATTGTGTCTACTTATTGACAGTATACAGTATTTTTAAATATGGTGTATTCTGATTGACAGTCACAGTATCGTTAAATCTCGTGTCTTCTTATTGATAAAACCCAGTATCGTTAAATCTTGTGTCTTCTTATTGATAGTGTATTGTATTGATAAATATTGTGTCTTCTTATTGACAATACCCAGTATTTTTAAATTTTTATCTCTTGTTATTGATAGTACTCAGTATCGTTAAATCTTGTGTCTTCTTATTGACACTACACAGTATTGTTAAATCTTGTGTCTTTTTATTGACAGTATCGTTAAATCTTTTGTCTTCCTATTGATAGTACTCAGTATCGTTAAATCTCGTGTCTTATTATTGATAGTACACAATATTTTTAAATCTCGTGTCTTCTTATTGATAAAACACATTATCGTTAAATCTCGTGTGTCTTATAGATAGTACACAGTATTGTTAAATCTTGTGTCTTCTTATTGACAGTACACAG
>NW_013765686.1:0-1571 GCF_000517525.1 Limulus polyphemus
AAGGATTAAACAACTTCAATAATGATTACAATATAGAATACAACCTGTACAAATCACCATACCATAAAATTATATAGCACGTGAAAGTGCATCAGCACAAATGTTATTAACCCCTTTGACATGGATTATCTTCAAATTATACTCTTGTAATGACAAACTCCAATTCAACAGCCTCCTGTTTCTGCCCTTTATTTCGTTTAAAAACGTCAACGGGTTATGATCAGTGTAAATGACAAATGGTTGTTGTAATGCAGATAAGTATACATTGAAATGTTTGGTTTTCTTCAAAAGGTTTGTTATTGGTACAGCAATGTTAACAACATTTTTACAAAACTTCCTGTAATAACCAGCCATTCTCAAAACTCTCATCAAACTTTTTTTGTTGGTAGGAGTTAGATAATTCACAATGCAATCAACTGTGGCTTGAATTGGGGAAACTTGGCCATGGCCTACTACATGACCTAGGTAAACAACTCTGACCTTGCAGAAGTCACTCTTTGCCAGATTTACCGTGAGATTGGCTTTCTTCAGCCTCTCAAAAACATCACGTAATACACATAAGTGTTCTTCCCATGTGTCACTGGAAATCACAATATCATCAACATAAATATCAACATCTGACAGGTTGTTCAGGCATTGATTCATAATTCGCTGAAAAGTTGCTTGGGAATTTTTCATCCTAAAAGGCATAACATTGTACTGGTAAAATCCATCAGGAGTAACAAAAGCAGAAATTTCTTTTGCTCTGTCAGTTAGAGGGACAGCCTAGTATCCCTTTGATATATCTGGCTTTTCCAATCTTATCAATACAATCTTCCATTTTTGAAATGGGGTAGGAATCTTGTCTTTGTCAAAGTATTTACTTTGTGAAAGTCTGTACAGAATATAACTGAGCCATCAGATTTAGGGATCAGTACACAAGATGAAGACCAGTCACTTTTGCTGGGCTCTATAATGCCGTTTTCCAGCATGTAAGATATTTCTTTACGCATTTTCTCAGCCTTGATTGGATTCACCTGATAGGGATGTTGTTTTACAGGAGAAGTATCACCTATGTCTGCATCATGTACAGCGATGTGGGTTTCATTAGGAACGTCTAGAAATATACATTCCTATTCATGCAATAAACTAACAAGTTGATCTTCCTCTTCAAGAGGCAAGTGATCGAGCTTCGAATCGAGATTAGCCAGAATGTCAGAAGTACTCAGTTTGATGTTGCATTAGTCCCCAATATTTTTAAATTTACGGGTGTCTGAGTAAGAGCAACTGTCATCAGTATCAATGATTAACATATCCTCGAATGCTTCTCGAATATGGTAGAGCTTTAACATATTAATATGACACAGCTGGGTAACTTTTCGACGTAACATATCCTATCATTAACTTTCCGAACAACCTTAGAGGGACCATGATACCTAGCTCTGAATGAATGTCCCATAGTGGGTAACAATACCAAGACCATATCCCGAGGATGGAACTTACGCTCTTCAGCCTTACGATCATAAATATTTTTCATTTTAACTTGAGATGACTTCAACTTTTCTCGAGCCAATTCACAAGCATGTAAAAGT
>NW_013765687.1:0-843 GCF_000517525.1 Limulus polyphemus
GGAAATTTCAGCCATTACAAATTACAACAATGTTAACGGAAATATCAGGCATTACAAATTAAAGCAATATTATAGGAAATTTCAGGCATTACAAATTACAACAATGTTATTGGAAATTTCAGGCATTACAAATTTATTTTGATTGTATATAGTGAAAGTAAAACTTACTCTGGCCGTATGACTTTTGTAGGTCTAGGGAGGCTTAACTTCCAGGGTTCACCAGTTATTTGAGGCTCGCCTGATTAAAAAACAACATTTTTATTTTAGTA
Organism: Limulus polyphemus; assembly: GCF_000517525.1. Lineage (NCBI taxonomy): Eukaryota > Metazoa > Arthropoda > Merostomata > Xiphosura > Limulidae > Limulus > Limulus polyphemus. The sequence continues at coordinate 270 of NW_013765687.1, forward strand.
TTTTTACTTGTTTTCAAAGGTAATTTTACTACATCGCGATGATTGTTTTACTATTGGAAAGAGCTCCCAATCTTCAGTATAAATTAATACGAGAGCGTATTATGAGAAATATTTTTTAACTTAATTGAATCAATGAATATTTACCAAACCGGCCTAAGTGACACACTAATATATACTTGCCCACAAATGACTGCAGGCCGCATATAAGTTTACGACTTGCTACTTAGTGGGCTCCGTCATCCCTTAGTTTTTAAGTGTTAATTCATGTCATGCGTAAGATATGCAAATAGAAGTTATTTGGTACACCTTTAGCTATCGAAACTACAATTAATAACATGGGTGCTAGACGAAAGAAAACAATACCATAGTATATTTATTAAAAACACAGTCATTTTAAACAAAGAACCCAACATAAACAAAGGAAAAATCAAGGAATCCATCTTAATTGAACAAAACAACCCTACTCTAAACCAACACCCTGGGGTGCCAAGATACCTCTTCTGAGTTTCACAACAGTTACGGTCATGTGACTTCTTTGTTCAATACTGTATATATCTATCCGTGTCAGTGTAAA
>NW_013765688.1:0-867 GCF_000517525.1 Limulus polyphemus
CGACACATTCATCAATGTCTGAAAATAATAAATTAATAAGAAATACACTTCTGGTCGGGAAGGCTGTTTTATGCCTGGCTGAAATATTTATCAATGTCTGAAAATAATAAATTAATAAGAAGTAGCAAGGTAACAAGTCCTTCCCATTTTGGCCTGGCAAACAAACAAACCTTCCCATTTTTGTAGCAACAACAGGATGTATAAATCATGGATTTGAAAATCAGACAGTATTCTACAAACCTTGACATTTTCCTGTATCTTCAAGTAAGAAACCTTGTGGACATGCACAGAGGTAACTTCCTGGAGTATTTATACAGTTATGGCTACATGGACGGTTCGATTGCTGGCATTCGTTGATATCTACAATAAAAATAATAAGCCACTACATGTGAGGAAAGCAACACATATCCATATTAACACTACAACATGTGTAAATATCTGTAGCAACAGGACTATATCAACATTACAACAGGTGTAACAAAACTAAATCAATGGCAGGAATTTAGGTTTAAAAACCTTTCAAGCCTCAAGAAAGATTTTGGGGCCTAAAAGACAACCCAGGTTGGTCAGAAACTTTTGCTTCTCTTCATCCTGCACGAGGAAAATGTTAATGCGAAACGAATTTTGATAGAGCCACTGGGCTTAGTTTAATTTTAACACGTAGAGTGGATTGTTGAGAGATGCCTGAAGATGAGGAAGTTGCTGATCCCAGCATGCTGGGAAAACCGTGAAGAGACCGTCATTCTGTAGTTGGAGCGAAACACATGCACTTGTTTGTCCACGTGGCGATGACATCAGTCAGAGAGAGCAGTTGATGATGATTGGAGCAGAGAGTGCAAACTGGAGTGAGCACGATTCTGTTTGAAT
>NW_013765689.1:0-842 GCF_000517525.1 Limulus polyphemus
GTAATCTATGATATCTGTAGCAATGGCGTATTTAAGTTTAATCGTCAGACGAGTAATCTATGATATCTGTAGCAATGGCGTATTTAAGTCTAATCTAGAGGCGAGTAATCTATGATATCTGTACCAGTGGCGTATTTAATTCTAATCTAGAGGCAAGTAATCTATGATATCTGTAGCAGTGGCATATTTAAGTTTAATCTAGAGGCAAGTAATCTATGATATATGTAGCAGTGGCGTATTTAAGTTTAATCTAGAGGCGAGTAATCTATGATATCTGTAGCAATGGCGTATTTAAGTTTAATCGTCAGACGAGTAATCTATGATATCTGTAGCAATGGCGTATTTAAGTCTAATCTAGAGGCGAGTAATCTATGATATCTGTACCAGTGACATATTTACCGGGGGTGGGTGGGGAGACTAAGGTGTGCTTCTACTGTCTTGTACCTGTTTTTTTTTCTGTTGTTTTTGTTTGTTTTTTTTACTCGACAAACTTAATGTTCGACGGTTTTATGTACATCAGGATTGTATAACTTCAATAGGGAAAATACAGATACGTTAGGTTAGGCAGTCATCCTGGTTCTTCTCCCTCTCTCGTCCGTGCGTAGTAGTCTGTATACATCACTGACTTATACCTATATGTTTTTTATGTATTGTTTCATAAAAAAGCTACATACTCACGGACAAACAACCCAGTCAATAAACAAAGACAGTATGAATAACTGTCGACATGGATTCAACGGTAGGGCTCAGCAAATTGATCTCGAGCTGAACAAAATGTTTGAAATAGTGAAAGAGACTATAGACGCACGGGTTTTGCACAGGATACAACATAGCATCGGTGT
>NW_013765690.1:0-842 GCF_000517525.1 Limulus polyphemus
TGCCAGTTTGATTATGATTTTGGTAAAAAAAAGTTGCTTTTATTGAACTACGTGCACTGATTTTCGAATTAAAACAAAGATAAATTTTACGGTTTCATAAAATAAAGATTTTATAGAAAAGTCTTAAAGAACATAGGAAGACACAAAAATGTGTAATTAAAAATCTACAACAGAGATAATAATTTTAAATTGTTTCTTTACAAAAATAGATAATACAATGAAATAGTTTTGAAATTTCAAAGCTACGAATTCATAAAAAAAAATAATATATTTTATTTGAAGAAGCTACATAACATCCAGACAATTTCATTGATTAATTAATTTTTTTCTTAATACAGTGTGTCGAATCGACACAACCGAGTCTTATTAAGTTATACTACAATATTATATAATTTATTTATTTCAAAATACAACAGAAAACCAAGGGCAACCTGCTCAAATTTCTTATATTCTTACATATCTCGAGCTATGAAAAGCATCTTCTTAAACAATTTAGTTTCAATAGGGGGCGCCACAAGCTTAGAACCAGATATATTGATTATAATATATGACCCGTATAATACGTCTCTCTCTCTCTGGGAAATCTCTATGTATTTAAATCGTAATTAGTTCGCGGTAGTCATCTTGATAAAGGATTGGCATATGTTCCTAAATGGATCCTGACATCTCATGAGAGACTGTGGGTGTTTTTTTTCTGTCCAAAGTCCAGATCTGAAGATAACTGTAAGGAAGCTGCAAAATGAAAGTTAGTTAGTTGCCACAGGCCTTGTTGAACATGGAGCTGTAATTCCGTTAATGACTCTAACAAACTAAAAACATCAGAAACTATTGGAGTAAATAAT
>NW_013765691.1:0-1474 GCF_000517525.1 Limulus polyphemus
CCAGTTAACTTGAAGTTCCTTTCTAGTTCCATAATCTGCCATTTTTATCAGCAACATTTTAAAATTCCAGATCTACAGCAAGTTGAATACCTGTAGCGTTTCTTCTTAGTCAAACTTGTATATCTCCATCTTGAATAATCAAACCATGTCATCTAGTACACTTTTATGTAGGAAAGCTGTTTTCCCAACAAACTCTGCATGTATTTTCAATTTTTTATCTTGATCTTTCCTCATGGTACTTTTTTCTGATGTCGAATTCTGGTTTAACAGGAAATTCTAGACACTAAAACCAAGTTATGATAATGGTTTACTAAAGACAAGTTATAATCCTAGTTTACTAAAGACGATTATCAATTCTGGCTTATTAAAGACAAGTTATAAATTTGGTTTACTAAGACAAGTTAAAATTCTGACTTACTAAAGACAAGTTATAATCCTGGTTTACTAAAGACAATTATCAATTCTGGCTTATTAAAGACAAGTTATGAATTTGGTTTACTAAAGACAAATTAAAACCCTGGCTTACTAAAAACAAGTTAAAATTCTGGCTTACTAAAGACAAGTTATAATTCTGGTTTACTTAAGACAAGTTATAATCCTAATTTACTAAAGACAAGTTATAATTCTGGTTTACTAAAGACAAGAAGTTATAATTCTGGTTTACTAAAGACAAGTTATAATCCTGGTTTACTAAAGACAAATTATAATTCTGGTTTACTAAAGACAAGTTATAATCCTGGTTTACTAAACACAAGTATTAATTCTGGCTTACTAAAGACAAGTTATAATTTTGGTTTACTAAAGACAATTATCAATTCTGGCTTACCAAAGACAAGTTGTAATTTTGGTTTACTAAAGACAAGTATTAATTCTGGCTTAATAAAGACAAGTTAAAATTCTGGCTTACTAAAGACAAGTATTAATTCTGGCTTACTAAAGACAAGTGTTAATTCTGGCTTACTAAAGACAGGTTGTAATTCTGGCTTACTTTTGACTGAAATATGGTCGTTTCATACGAAATTAACTGCCATTATTTTTTCCATGTAGATAAGTAATAATTTCGAAGTAGTCTTAACATGCTTCTTAGAACGCTCATTGTTTTATTGTGCCAATTTCGAACCGACATATCTCTCTTCTATGGCGGTCTCAGCATGTGAAAACTCTTGGACTCCTTCTGTGACAATTTCAACATGTGAACATCTGTGAACTAGTTTTCTTGGGCTTCAGATTCAACAGACTGTATATTTCTTTCATATAGAACCAAAATAAACTGGAAGACCAGTGCCACACAAAGAACAAAAATAAACGGCAGGACCAGTGTCACACAAAGAACAAAAATAAACGGCAGGGTCAGTGCCACACAAAGAACCAAAATAAACGACAGGACCAGTGCCACACAAAGAACCAAAATAAACGGCAGAACCAGTGTCACACAAAGAACCAAAATAAACGGCAGGGTCAGTGCCACACAAAG
>NW_013765692.1:0-1161 GCF_000517525.1 Limulus polyphemus
ATTAAGAAAGTCGAAAAGCCTTGTGTAAGTAGGACTAAAAAGACCGTTATCAAAGTCGACAAAATCTTGTGGCAGAAAGTTTTAAAAGAGCGTTATCAAAGTCGACAAGATCTAGTGGAAAAAGAGCTAAAAATACCGTTATCAAGATTGAAAATATCTAATGTAAGAAGAGCTAGAAATACCGTTATCAAAGTCCACAAAATCTTGTGGAAGAAAAACTAAAAACCCGTTATAAGTTCAACCAAATCTAGTGGAAAATATATAAAAATACCGTTATCAAAGTCGAAACAATTTAGAGTAAGAAGGGCAAAAAGTCCGTTATCAAAGACGAAAAAATCTAGTCTAGGAAAGCCTAAAAAGACACTTATGAAAGTCGACAAAATCTAGTGGAAGAAAAACTAAAAACTCGTTAAAAAGTTAACAAAATGTAGAGGAAATAAAGCTAAAAATACCGTTATCAAAGTCAAAAAATCTGGTGCAAGAAGGACTAAAAAAACCATTATGAAAGTCATTAAAATCTAGTGTAAAAACTATTAAAAAGCCCATTATCAAAGTCGAAAATATCTAATGTAAGAAGGACAAAAAGACCGTTATCAATGCCAACAAAATATAGTGTAAGAAAGACTAAAAAGAGCATTATGAATGTCAAAAAATCTAGTGTAAGAATTACTTAAAAGACCGTTATGAAAGCTAACAAAATCTAGTGGAAGAAGAACTAAAAGATCGTTATAAAAGTCGATAAAACCTATTGTAAGAAAGACAAAAAAGACCATTATGAATTTCAAACAATCTAATGTAAGAATTACTAAGAAGACCGTTATTAAAGTCGAAAATATCTAGTGGTAAGAAGGACAAAAAGACCGTTATAAAAGTCGACAAGATCTGAAGTAAAAAGGACTAAGAAGACCATCATAAAAGTCAACAAAATCTAGTGTAAGAACTATTAAAATGACCATTATCCAAGTCAATAAAATGTAGTGTAAGAAGGACAAAAATCCGTTATCAAAGTTAACAATATCTAGTGGAAAAAGGGCTAAAAATACCGTTATCAAAGTCGAAAAAAATCTAAAGTAAGTATGACTAAAAAGAAGGTTATCAAAGTCGATAAAAACTAGTGGCAGAAAGTTTAAAAAGACCTTTATCAAAGTCGACAACATCTAG
>NW_013765693.1:0-842 GCF_000517525.1 Limulus polyphemus
CAGGACGAGAGTCCGTGACTAAAGGGGAGAGCCTGCAAGAGTTGGCATAGGACTTGGAAAGCATGGCACACAAGGCCTACCCAACTGCACCACCCGATCTCCTCAAGTTGTTGCTGAGGGATCAATTTGTAGATGCCTTGGACAGTCCACAACTTAAGATATAAGTGAAGCAAGCACACCCCTCTACCATGCAGGATGCAATGGCCAGAGCTCTCGAATTTGAATCCTACGTTAAGTCCAGCACTGAGGTACCAATGTTGGTACAGTCATCTGGATTCAAGGCCAGAAAAGGTCAGCTTTCAGAGAAGTTTGAGGGACATTGCTGGCACTGTAACAAACCTGGGCACAAGAGAGCTCAATGCTGGCAACTTCAACACAGGGGAGACGATACAACAGTAAAGGCTGCTACCAAGAAAGGCTGTTGGAACTGTGTGGAGCAAGGACATCTGAGGAGCCAGTGTAGGAAGAATATTACCAACAAGTCAGCCTCAAGGAGACCAGTATTGGTTGGTGTTGAGGGGCACTCACCAACCCCCATCATGAAAGTCCCTACAGCTAGGTGTAAAATGCCAAGCACACACAGTTTCTATGTGACAGGAAAGCTGGTGCAACTTTGTCATAGACTCTGCGTCTCAGCAAACCCTTGTGAGCATCAAGGTGTTAAATCACGAAGGAGTACCAGAAGCCATAGAGAAGCTTTGTGGTATGACAGGACATTCTACAAGATTGTGGGGACCAGTGCGGGTGACTATTGAGCTCATGGGTATAAAGGACAGACAGAAGGTATACTTGGCTGACATTGAAGCGACAGTTCATATTAGGATTGGACTATCTACTACCGA
>NW_013765694.1:0-844 GCF_000517525.1 Limulus polyphemus
CGATATTTGATTGTTGATCGGGAGTAAAAGGAAAGACCATTTCATTTTTCAAAAAAGTGAAGTCAGAGTTTTCAGATATTGTGATGAATTACTTCATTACGTTGTGGTCTTTCGTCTTAAACCTTCTACAAATAAGAAACAGTAACATTTTATTTGTTTTTCGAATTACCTACTATAACCAAGGCACATTATTGAGAAATTCTTCAATATCTTGTTTTTGTCATCTTACGCCTTTTAATGAAGATGGGAACCTTGACAGGGAAATAGATTTGAACGAAGAAGTTTCTTAAAGAGCGCGAACGGTAGTGTGACGTAAAATTACTCATGTTAGAAATTTTCATAAAAGTGACCCGAAAAACGGCGCTAACTCGGTAACCGGTGGCCCGATTTTAACGATACTTGTTTTATTTTGTTTTTATTCTTATTTTTATTCTCATTTCATTACAAATATCGCTATTGTACGCCGTATTTGCTGTATTTAATTATAGACAAGCAAACAAACAAACAAACAATCTTAGAGTTTTAGTAGTATATAGATAAAGATTGTGAAATAAAATTATTTTTACACTTTTTATAATAAATATGATAATATGTTAAAAATAACTTTTTGATTACAGAAGTTACCTTTTGGTGAAGATAAAGAAATCATTGGTTATTTAAGGTCGTCTTAAGAGTATAAATAATTAACCATAAAATTGATAGGTACTTGTTCTAAATACCGCGATGGAAAACCAACTCCAGGTAGCTGTGCTTGTCTCAGATAAACCGATTTATACTTGACCAAATTTTTTTCAAGAGAAAGGGAGGAGGACGGTAGTTTAATCAACCTTTATATAAATATTAA
>NW_013765695.1:0-1076 GCF_000517525.1 Limulus polyphemus
TATCTAGCAAATACTAGAGTATTCGCCAAGATACGGGATAGTTCTAGAAACTGGCGTCACTGTAGTCATGTGATCTCGATGACGCAACAATACTTTCTCACTGCAGATCAATTACTCACTACCTACGCACACATTATTGTCCCGTCACGTTGTCACCCTCTTTTATATACCATACTACCCTATATCTAGTAAATACTAGAGCATTCGCCAAGGTACAGGATAGTTCTAGAAACGTGGCGTCACACTAGCCATGTGCGAACAATAACCACATATAATAAACTAATAACAATAACTTAATTAAATGTACAGAATTACAATCACAAAATTACAATTCAACAAAGTCTCTTAATTTTACGGGACGTATCTTCTTCCGTACTGGTCTCCGTTTTGATGGCTTCTATTTCATGTGGGGTTCATCTGCTTCATCAGTAAATGTCCTATCATCGGTAACAGTCACATCAGTGGTTGTAACTTCATCAAGAGCTTCACCGTTTCCCTTCTCAAAACTGAGTAGAGTTTCTTCTTCGACGGTGGCTTCTTCAGGTGGCACGTCTTCAGCAGCGTCATTTGTTCTGTTTTCCACTTCGTCCCAAGTGAAATGTCCTGGACCGTGATAACGCCAAAGCCTGTTGGCATGCATCACCTTTGGCGTACCTTGCCGACCACATTTTATCCGGAAAGTCACGTCTGAGAGACGATCTACTATGTCATATGGGCCTTCTCATGGAGAAGACAACTTAGGAGACTTTCCGTTGGTCTTCCTGGGATTATACAACCATACCTTGTCTCCAGGTACAAAGCTGACTTCAGTAGATCTCTTATCATAAGTTAACTTCATCGTGAGAATGTGTCAGAGTTTGTGAAAGTGTTATCGGAAAGGATGGATGATATTCACCATCAAGTGCGCTCGAACTTGAAAACGTCTGCTGATTGGCAACTCTTCATAACGTGGGCGTCCTGATCCACTGGCAACCGAAGTTCACGACCAAACATCAACTTTGCTGGAGTGTATCCAGTGGTTTCATGCTCTGCTGTCCTATAGGCCATCAACAGTGGAGGGAGTAAGACATCCCAGT
>NW_013765696.1:0-840 GCF_000517525.1 Limulus polyphemus
GTCTCTGGCAATACCGAGTGATGCCATTCGAGCTCAGTAATGCTCCAGCAACATTTGAGAGGCTGATGGAACGAGTATTGGAAGGCCTACAATGGAGGATAGCCCTAGTGTACCTGGACGATGTCATCGTATTTGCAACAACTTTTGACGAGGAAATGTCCCGGGTGGAGGAAGTATTCAAGCATTTGAAAACAGCAAACCTCAAACTCCATCCCAAGAAATGTCATTTGTTCCAGAAAGAGGTGCTTTACTTAGGCCACATCGGTAGTGAGAATGGTGTACAAACTGATCCTGATAAGGTGAAAGCAGTGCATGACTGGCCAACACCAGACAATGTGGGAGAGCTAAGAAGTTTCTTGGGACTCTGTACTTACTACCGCAAATTTGTGAAGGATTTGCAACTATAGCTGCTCCACTACATGATTTGACTAAAAAAGGCCAAAAGTTTGAATGGACAGTTTCTTGCCAGTATTCTTTCAATACGTTGAAGGAAAAATTGGCCTCTGCTCCACTTTTAAAGCTTCCAGGTCTTTCACTGCCATACATACTGGATTGTGATGCTAGCAATTTCGGAATTGGAGGAGTGTTGTCTCAGAAAGTGGGCGAAAACGAACATGTGGTAGCCTACTTCAGTAGGGTGTTGAGTAGACCAGAGAGGAACTGTGTGTAACACGGAAGGAACTCCTGCTATAGTAAAGAGTCTGACATATTTCCATCCTCACCTCTATGGTGCAAGGTTTACCATCAGGACAGACCATGCTGCGTTATGCTGGTTAAGATCATTAAAGAACCCAGAGGGACAACTTGCACGTTGGATCGGAAAAATAGACCAGTATATTT
>NW_013765697.1:0-1053 GCF_000517525.1 Limulus polyphemus
CATTAATGTTTGTTTGTTTGAATTTATGCACAAAGCTACACAATGGGCTATCTGTGCTCTGCCCATCACGGGTATCGAAACCCGGTTTCTAGCGTTGTAAGTCTGCTGACATACCGCTGTGCCACTGGGAAGCGAGTGGATTAATCTCTGAGATCTCAGCCATGGTCATATACATCAATCAAAAGGGTTAGCCCTCTTGGGTCCTAGTAACACGTGGGGTAGAGACAGATGTTAACCATTTGGATAGTAACACGTAGTGTGAAGACAGATGTTAACCATGTGGATAGTAACACGTAGTATGGAGACAGATGTTAACCATGTGGATAGTAACACGTAGTGTGGAGACAGATGTTAACCATGTGGATAGTAACACGTGGGGTGGAGACAGATGTTAACCATGTGGATAGTAACACGTAGTGTGGAGACAGATGTTAACCATGTGGATAGTTACACTTGGTGTCGAGACAGATGTTAACCATGTGGATAGTAACACGTGGTGTGGAGACAGATGTTAACCATGTGGATAGTAACACGTGGTGTGGAGACAGACGTTAACCATGTGGATAGTAACACGTAGTGTGGAGACAGATGTTAACCATGTGGATAGTAACACGTGGGGTGGAGACAGATGTTAACATGTGGATAGTAACACGTGGGGTGGAGACAGATGTTAACCATGTGGATAATAACACGTAGTGTGGAGACAGATGTTAACCATGTGGATAATAACACGTAGTGTGGAGACATATGTTAACCATGTGGATAACAGTGGTGTGGAGACAGATGTTAACCATGTGGATAGTTACACTTGGTGTCGAGACAGATGTTAACCATGTGGATAGTAACACGTGGGGTAGAGACAGATGTTAACCATGTGGATAGTAACACGTAGTGTGGAGACAGATGTTAACCATGTGGATAGTAACACGTGGGGTAGAGACAGATGTTAACCATGTGGATAGTAACACGTGGGGTGGAGACAGATGTTAACCATGTGGATAACAGTGGTGTGGAGACAGATGTTAACCATGTGGATAGTAACACTTGGTGTGG
>NW_013765698.1:0-843 GCF_000517525.1 Limulus polyphemus
TCACATTTCATAGCTAACTGAAATAAACAAATTTTGAGAAATCAAGCATGACCAACAAAGAGGCAGAAACGGGAAGTGGAGGCAGTCAAACGTCGATAAAATCCTTTGCGAGCCAATCAAAATTAAAATCATTCATGAAATGAATTTGTGGCGTATTCAAATAATAATTATTGGTAAAAATTAGTTAGATTAATAACTTCTAATATATAGCTTGTTTGTTTTTATTTCGCTACATGAGGGCTATCTGCGCTAGCCGTGCCTAATTTAGCAGTGGAAGACTAGAGGGAAGGTAGCTAGTCATCACCGCCAACTCTTTTACCGACGAATAGTTGGATTGACAGTCACATTATAACGCCCCCACAGCTGAAAGGGCGAGCATGTTTGGTGGGACGGGAATTCGAACCCGCAACCCTCATGTCCTAACCTCCTGGACATGCCGGGCTCACTTGACTTGAATCTATTTTGATTTAATAATTTCATTTGCGCTACGTATTTTTCATTTTCTCTTGTTCTACTTTTTGTATTCATATTGTTTACTTATTATATCATGTTTCTAGTCTAATTATCATTGTGTTCTATTATATTACGATTTAAGAGAAATGAATCAACCGTATTGTGTTGTGGCTTCTGAATACAGTTCTAAGACTTTAAGTTTTTTTACATACCCACTCTCTGTTTTCGGAGAGACTCCTGATAAAGGGGTCTATGGTTCTGTGTATAAAATGTTACGACAGCGGAAGTCACGCGATGCTGAGAGTATGCGCGCTGGAGTTTTAGGAAGGATCATGAATTTTTCTGGCAACTCTAGTTTTAGTATATAAGCCTGGCGAGAAGAACCAGCGC
>NW_013765699.1:0-2157 GCF_000517525.1 Limulus polyphemus
CTCCTCAACTATTGTTGATCGCATTTGATCTTTTTTGGCAGCAAGGAATGACCATGTTAAGTCAGATGTCTTCAGTTGCTTATTCATGAGCTCCTGGAGTGCTTGCCTTGACATCTGTCAGTGAAGTATTTTACTTTATAGTTTTATTTGATATTATTCCATTGGCCATTGTTTCAACTCGAACATGATGTCCAGGGTCAGGGCATTTGACAAGCAGAAAAAGTATTACCACATTGATAGATAATCCATCCACATTTCTGTGTTGTGTGCCCAGATGATGAATTATGACAAAGTTGTATTCTTGCAACATCATTATCAAATGTGCAATCATCCTTCAGTTTTTTTATAGCTTACTAATGACTTCAACAAAGGCTTGATCAAAACGAATGATGAACTTCCCGTTACAATAGAAGTGATAGTGTTTTAAAAAGCTGATCACTGCAAGCAGCTCTTTCTTTATTGTACTGTATTTGAATTCAGGAGCCATGAGTGTACGTCAAGCATACATGATTACATGTTCTAGTTCATTCTGGAACTTGTATAATACTTCTCTTACTCCTTTGTTAATTGCATCAGAGTCCACTACAAACTCACAGCCTTGACAAGAACAGGTCAGCACTGGAATATCTATTAAAGCAACTTTCAGGGATTAGAATGCCTATTTACATCTCTCACTCCATCCAAAGAGTACTTCTACACTGGTGAGAAATGACAATGGTGTTGTCTTTCAGGCCTTGATTATAAATCTTTGGTAATATGATGTGACACCAAGGAAACTACAAACATATGAAAATTATAGTATTTTGGCACTTGTGTATGAGTTAAAATAATAAATAACATTAATGACCTACTAATAAGTTATAAATACTTTGGCAATTGTTTTGTAATTCACTCCTGAGGATGACATTGTAACGTGGAAACATGAAGAGTCGTAAACTTTTTTGAAGGCCATAGATAGGTCTAAATAAAATGTTTTTAATTGTTTACCAGTTTAACGTTTAACCTGTATGTTATTTTTCATACATTCACGCTAAATCATTCAAAGGAGATCAATCCACATTCTTGCAGAAATGTTCGCCATACCTTTATCTCTATTTAATACTACATGATCTTTTTTATGTTTTATTATTTCTAAGGATTCACGAATATTATGACCAATTATACTTTTAGGTTGAGCTAATATTACAGTTTTTCCCATAACGTTGTGTGTTGTGTTTCATGTACATGTTCTGCTATGGGTGAATTTTCAGTTTTGTTATTTCTTACATATCTCTTATGCTCGTTTAAACGGTATTTTAAATTACGTTTTGTCTGACCAAAGTAAATACTTCCACATTCACATTCTATCTTATATATTCCACTTTTTTCAGTTAAATGTATTTCGTTTTTCGTAGTACCTAAGATTTGACTCATCTTATTTATAGGTTTAAATATAGGGTAGAATATCTGATGTGTTTTTTATTGGACACTTTAAATAAACTAGTAGTTAAACCTGGAACATTTAGTGAAATTAAGCCTTCCTTTTTAATTTTTTCATAACTAGGTTTTAAAGTACTAATTTGATCAATTATTATAGCATTAGTGAATTTCTTAACTACTCTGTCTACAATAATCGGGGTAAAACCTTTTTCGGCTGCTATATATTTAATTAATAACAATTCATTTTTAAATCCTTTTGGTTAGTACATATATTCAAAGCTCTGTTAACATAACTATAAAACGCAGACATTTTTTGTGACTTGTGACGTAAATTTTATGGATGGTTCAATGGTGTTCAAATAATAAACAAACTCTGTTAATGCCTTATTACCATATTTCCACACCAAGAATGTGTCATCTACATACCTTATCCAAATATCAGGTTTACATTTTACATTATTTATGGCTTTAGTTTCAAACACATCCATATATGAATCACATAATAATGGTGAGAGTGGTGATTCCATACCTAACCCTTAATTTTGTTTACAGAAATTATTGTTAACTTGAAAAAATTGATTCGTGACACATACCTTAGTTAAATTAACTATATCTATAGTTTTAACTGCTGAAATTTGATTTCCTAACAATTTTTTTTCTCAAAACATTTAATTGCATCTTCTACTGGAACTTTTGTAAATAGGGATACTACATCAAATGATATTAACAAATCTCCCC
>NW_013765700.1:0-842 GCF_000517525.1 Limulus polyphemus
GGATCCCTCACGTCTGTCGTTGTACCTCACAGAGGAATCATCAGTAGGACAATTATCCACAAGATCCCAGTCAAATCCAAAAAATGTTTGAGACAAATCTATAATATCATCCTCTGAATACGTGTCTATCATTTGTTTTGGGCTTAATTTATTAGCCTGAGCTCGAGTCACAACACACGAGGGAAACACATCGGGATTCTCCTCAACGACAACATCATCCTTTGACGAAACAGTGATCGGCTCGCTAACCATTTTAAGTTCGGCAATAACTTTCCCTCAGCTAAATGGTTTCCCAACAATAATGATACACTCTTAATTCGCAGAGTAGGTTTTACTCCAACCACAACTGGTCCCGAAACTAGGTCTGATGCCAAATAAATGTCATGAAGAGGAACATTGACAAAGCCACCCTCAATACCCTAAGCAATAACAGACTCACCAGTGGCAGAACTAGAACCTAAAGGTAATATACCTTCTAACAACAATAATTGAGTCGCCCCAGTATCACGTAGAATATGTATGGGTATGAGATTGACAGTGTCATTTGTCAATGACACAGAACCAACAGACACAAAAGGTCTAAATTCCTCCCTGATTACATCAGCCTTTATATCAGTGGCCAAATCAACAACATCGGGTGATCTGGTGAAACTACGTCCATGTGTGAACACGAACTCACTGGATGTTGCTTGTTTATTTGTTTGTTATGAATTTCGCGCAAAGCTACACGAGGGCTAAACTCGACTTGTGATCAGTGAAGAAAGATTTGTTTGTTTGTTTTTGAATTTCGCGCAAAGCTACACGAGGGCTATCTGCGCTAGCCGTCCCTAATTTAGCAGTGT
>NW_013765701.1:0-840 GCF_000517525.1 Limulus polyphemus
TTCCGAATACTATTTTAATTACTCAAAATTCATACTATTCACACAAGTTTGCATCAAATTTCTTATACTCGATACTTTATACTTTAACTAAAAGTTTGGAATTATAAGTACTAGAAAAAATATTTCTAAGCTCATGAACCCCGATTTAATTTGACTATTTTTATGTGTTCACCAAACTTGTGTAATTATTTTTCTATTACATTATTTAAACTCTGTTCACCTAGATTGTATATAAAAATATCTAATTACAATTTGTCAATGGTATTTAGTCATAATAATGTGTCACTCGTGTGAAAATACTGTTCGAACTTGAATTCAATTTATACTTTAACTAACTGGGGTATCCGTCCGTCGGACAGGTGAAATAAAAACTCGTTTGTAACTAAGGATAGAAAATTGTGCTTCTATTTTTTTTTCTTAACATAATGCACCCCAGTGGCACAGCGGCATGTCTGCGGATTTACAACACTAGAATCCGGGTTTCGATACCCGTGGTGGACAAAGCACAGATAGCACATTGTACTGCTTCGTGCTTAATTACAAACACACAATCTTAACATAATAACCATTAAAAGGGCAATAAAAATACATAAAGCTACCAATACTGAAAAGAAAGATATACTGTTTTCAAGAATTATATCTATACGAAATTACGTGGGGGTCCAGCCCCATCTGACCTTCCTTATGTCATCTTGTATCACTGTGTTAAATTGTGCTGATTTGGTAGTTTTTTCCGAAATTAGATGGGGAATCCACCCCACCCCATGACTTTCTTCATGTCATCCTGTTTGACTGTGTCAAGTTGGGTACTGATTGATCAAGAAATGTGGAAACGTATAT
>NW_013765702.1:0-1350 GCF_000517525.1 Limulus polyphemus
GTTGTTGTTTGTTATTAAACACAAAAGGCTATCTATGCTCTGCCTACCCGGTTTCTAGCAGTAAAAGTCCACAGACATGCCGCTGTGCCACTAGGGGCATGTTAAAGAGGCAGCTGATAATAATGGTGCTATTAATTTGTCGCTCATGGAAGTATATATTCGTAGTAAAACCAAAATCGATGACAAATCTCTGAATTCTTAATAAAAATGATAAGGTTTATATTTCCGATAGAAATGTTATTAGTCAATGATAATTTTGATTCTAATAACAAAAATGTAAAGAAAAATGTAAAGGATCCGATAGGAGAAATTGACAGTCAACAAAAATTATGTAGATAAAAAAATTAGAAAACATTGATAAAACATTACAAACTAATATAAGTGTATTGGAAGGAAATTCGAAAGAGTGAATTAATAATGTTAAATAAGTATTAATAACTTTAATACTGAAACTACGAGAAAATTACAATATTTGGAAATTAATTCATTAATAGTGAATAAAAAAAAATGATGCAAATACAAATACTTTAGTAAATGTAGTGGAACTGAATGCAGATGAAAATGCAGTTAATAAAAAATATAGATGATATAAAGCAATTAAACAAACATATTACTATTTCGGAAATTAATAAAAAACATGGCAGTTTAAATATCCAGAGGGATCTCCTGTATATTTTGAAATACAGAAATTTATGAAAATACCCCCGGAAAATAACGAAGGATTTTCAGATACTTTTACCTACAAGTATTTTGTAATAATTATTTTCATCGATATTGAGACATGATTTGATTATTTTTTTGATATGGTTCATTCTTTACCTAATAATTAAATAGATTTTTGGTTCATTCTCAACCATTTTAACCTATTTTTGTTTTTTTCATTTTTCTTCTATATAAATGGAAGCAGTAAACAAAGTAAATGCTATTGCAACACTTCAGTATATTGAAACTCGTAAACTGAGTGCACTAAACCAAAAAGATGAATTTTCTATCCCTGAATTAAATATAATTAAAACTCAGTTTGGTGATAAAATTGTTTCTATGCCAAGATTGTTTGTTTGGAATTAAGCACAAAGCTACACAAGGGGCTATTTGTGCTTTGCCCACCACGAGTATCGAAACCCGGTTTCTACCGTTGTAAGTCCGCAGACGTACCGCAGTGTCACGGGGGAGGGGGGGGGAGGAGGATAGAATTCTAAATATGTTCATCCTGATCGATTTATCAAAAACTTGAATGAGAAAGACATTAAGGTCATGAATGAAATAAAAGATCTTACACTTGTTACCTATCTGCTCATTTGTTAATTTCTGGTATAAATTCTTTCCGAGGAACTTCAGCGACACAAGTCC
>NW_013765703.1:0-842 GCF_000517525.1 Limulus polyphemus
GTCATCTTAGCTAATCTGGTACAGCAGAGGGACACATTTCGATGTCCCCGCGTCATTTTGTCATCTTAGCTAAAACTGGTACAATATAGGGACACATTTCGATGTCCCCGCGTCATTTTGTCATCTTAGCTAAACTGGTACAATATAGGGACACATTTCGATGTCCCCGCGTCATTTTGTCATCATAACTAAACTGATACAATATAGGGACACATTTCGATGTTCCCACGTCATTTTGTCATCTTAACTAATCCGGTACAATATAGGGACACATTTCGATGTCCCCGCGTCATTTTGTCATCTTAGCTAAACTGGTACAATATAGGGACACATTTCGATGTCCCCGCGTCATTTTGTCATCTTAGCTAAACTGATACAATATAGGGACACATTTCGATGTTCCCACGTCATTTTGTCATCATAACTAATCTGGTACAGCAGAGGGACACATTTCGATGTTCTCACATGTTTTTGTCATCTTTACAAATCTGGTACAATATAGGGACACATTTCGATGTTCCCACATCATTTTGTCATCTTAGCTAAACTGGTACAATATAGGGATACATTTCGATGTCCCCGCGTCATTTTGTCATCTTAACTAATCTGGTACAATATAGGGATACATTTCAATATTCTCACATCTTTTTGTCATCATAACTAATCTGGTACAATATAGGGATACATTTCAATATTCTCACATCTTTTTGTCATCTTAGCTAAACTGGTACAATATAGGGACACATTTCGATGTTCCCACATCATTTTGTCATCTTAGCTAAACTGGTACAATATAGGGACACATTTCGATGTCCCCGCGTCATTTTGTCATCTTAGCTAAT
>NW_013765704.1:0-943 GCF_000517525.1 Limulus polyphemus
ATTATACACCATATCACACCACCTTCCCTATCATACACCATATCACACCACCTTCCCTATTATACACCATATCACACCACCTTCCCTATTATACACCATATCACACCACCTTCCCTATTACACACCATATCACACCACCTTCCCTATTATACACCATATCACACCACCTTCCCTATTATAGTGACTGAGTGTATTAAACTAGCTAGCCGTATATAGTTGTTGTATGAAACTCAGTTAAATTGGCAAGTCACAACAGTGACTGAGTTTATTAAACTAGCCAGTCGTATATAGTTGTTGTATGAAGATCAGTTAAATTGGCAAGTCACAACAGTGACTGAGTTTATTAAACTAGCTAGCCGTATACAGTTGTTGTATGAAGATCAGTTAAATTGGCAAGTCACAACAGTGACTGAGTTTATTAAACTAGCTAGTCGTATACAGTTGTTGTATGAAGATCAGTTAAATTGGCAAGTCACAACAGTGACTGAGTTTATTAAACTAGCTAGTCGTATACACTATTATCTTACAACTTTATAAAAGTAACATATTAGTCTCTGAATAAAACATTGTACAATATTTACACATTTTCCATAGCTCAGACTTACAGAAATAATGTTCACACACTCGGTAGCACAGATTTAGTCAGATAGAATGTTCACATACTGTCAGTAGCACAGACTTAAAGTCAGATAGAATGTTCACATACTGTCAGTAGCACAGACATTGAGATATAGTACCTAAAACCACTAGTTGTAATTAGTGAGATCAGTACTTATGTATGGTAGCACATTATACTGATATTAGAGTAAACTGACAAACAACGACATCCAAACACATTGAACTACCTGAAGACAGACCAATGTTCTGTTGAAACTTGTAGTATGTTCAATATGTTTAGAGTTTACTGTTATTAGTGTGACTAAGTACCTCTAAACATATTGAA
>NW_013765705.1:0-947 GCF_000517525.1 Limulus polyphemus
ATACCTACCAGCCACTATTCATCTATAATAAAACACCTACTATTCACTATTCTTCTATAATAAAAGACCTACCAGTCACTATCCAACTATAATATAACACCTACCAGCCACTATCCATCTGAAATAAGACCTACCAGTCACTATCCATCTATAATAAAAGACCTACAAGCCACTATCCATTTGTAATAAGACCTACCAGTCACTATCCATCTATCATTAAAGAACTATCAGTCACTATCCATCTATCATTAAAGACCTATCAGTCACTATCCATCTATAATAAAAGACCTATCAGCCACTATCGATATGTAATAAAAGACCTACAAACCACTATCCATCTATCATAAAAGACCTTCCATTCACTATCCTTCTATAATAAAAGACCTACTAGTATCTATCCATCTATACTATCAGACCTACCAGTCAATATCCATCTATAATAAAAGACCTACCAGTCACTATTCATCTATCATTAAAGACCTATCAGTCACTATCTATCTATAAAATCAGACCAACCAGCCTGTATCCATATGTAATAAATGACCTCCAGCCACAATCTAAATATAATGAAAGACCTACCAGAAATATACATCTGTATAAAAAGATCTACCATCCACTATCTATCTATAATAAAAGATCTACCAACCAATATCCATCTATAATAAAACGCCTACCAGTCGCTATCCATCAATAATAAAAGACCTACCAGCCAATATCCATATATCATGAAAGGCCTACCAGCCACAATCCAACTATAATATAACACCTAATAGTCCTTATCCATATATAATAGAAAACCTACCAGTCACTATCCATGTATCATAAAAGACCTACCAGTCACTATCCATCTCTTATAAAAGACCAACCTGTCACTATCCATCTATCATTAAAGACCTACCAGTTACTATCCATCTATAATAAAAGACCTACCAGTTACTATCCATCTA
>NW_013765706.1:0-843 GCF_000517525.1 Limulus polyphemus
AGCTTTATTTCTAGACTCTAGGTCCATCATCATCATATAAATTGTAGCCTATATTATAGGCATACTTAGACCTATATTAACTATTAAACTAGGCATTGCACTGGGACAGATCTAATGACTAAGTTAATAGATCTAGATGTAACATTTGTTCTAAAAGTTACGCCTAATAAATCTAAATCTAGAATTGATGAGGCAGGGTTGTATCTAGATCTGGGTAAATTCAATACAAGGTGCTTTCAATCAATGCACCCAAATCTAAGGTCTAGTTTAGATGTATAAAGCTAAATTTCTGTCATTATTGTTACATCTAGATCCAAACATAAGACTAAAAAGATGGAAATAACAGGTCTAACGTTAATGTTAAATCTAGATGTACTAGTGACTTAATCTAGGAACTGTAATCTAGCACCACTAATTAGTTAGTCTATATTTAAGTTTTCTCATTCTATCAAAACCTTTAATATTAAATATAGCCTTTGAGCCTCTAGGCTCATATTATGTTATGATTGCACCGTTCTCCATAGTGTGTGTAATTTTCATTCGAGCAATTTCAGACTTGTCTCCTGTAGTGTTCGTGTAGTTAAACCTATCGAGTTTTCAAATGTGATTTAGAAACTGCCAGTAATTTATATGGTGCTCATAAGCATGATTTACCAGCATATACACTCATCTGCATTGATTTTCTCACTGTTGTGTCAGATTAATTAACATGAGTATAGGTGGTCTAAATAATGGCAGTGAAAGTGAAACCAGGTCCAGATGTGCCTAACTTGTCCTGAGTTGCAACTATAATTGTATAATTTAAACTATAATTGTAGTTAGGAACAATAGGAAAGTCGAATG
>NW_013765707.1:0-841 GCF_000517525.1 Limulus polyphemus
ATATGTTAAGACAAAAGTCCAGAACTTAATAATATTTAAATATTATAAGTTTCTGTGTTAATTAATAGCTAAAACGAATAATTAATGTATAGTTTTGTCTTAATGATTAACATACTTTTGTTTTAAGAAAACTGATCGTCTATAACTCTATTATATAAGACGAGACATTTAGAGATAGTTCATTATTGTTAGAATCTATAAAATCTATAGAATCTATAAAAGGATCGCCTTAATCTTCCTTACATAATAATTACAGGTGTTATTTAGGATAAGTGTAACAAATTATTTAAGTAAATATTATCCTGTATTTAAGGATGACTATTAAGTGTCATAGAATATAGAAAATTGCATATAATGTTCAATTCAGATTGATCATTTTGATCAAGATCAATAAGTTGACTGCAAATATTTATAAACAGCTTGATTAAATTTGGACGTGTATTTGTTATATAATTTATCTATGATAAACAATAAACGTATAATGGACTAGTCATGGAATCGCAATCTGTTGGTCTTTTTAATTAAAGAAGGAACATTTTGTATTAGTGCAAGATTGTACATGATATTTGGTAGAACATTAAGGAATTCTGTTGCCCATACTGGCTGTAGAGCTGTCACAAATTACTCGTTAAAATTCTGTTGCTTATATTATCTGCACAGTTTTACACAAATTATTCATAAAAGTTCTGTTGCTTATATTATCTACACAGTTTTACACAAATTACTCGTTAAAATTCTGTTGCTTATATTATCTACACAACTTTACACAAATAACTTGTTAAAATTCTTTTGTCCATACTGTATGTAGAGCTTTATAAAAGTTACTTGTTAAAATTCTGTT
>NW_013765708.1:0-838 GCF_000517525.1 Limulus polyphemus
CGTCACTTTCCCATCTACCAGTTTACCCATCTCTGGAGAAAAATACCATCTTCAAGCTTCAACTGGTCCCATTGTGCCCAATAGTTGTTTGTCACAGGGCTTAAGCTAGACACCTTTTTCCAAGCAGGGCGCAAAACACTTGCTTTTAGAAAATCAATTATTGGCTTCAAATCTTGGTCTTTCTCCTGTTCTGCTTTAATATATATAACTGGTTCCACTTCACCATCATCAACTCCTTCAGTCACTTTGACTTCAGCTTGATGACAACTGGTAAGTTCAACCTCTCTTTTAACATTTACCGGAATTTGGCCTTTGTTGTTCTCAAACGTCATTTTATCAAAATTAATTACACACTTCCTTGGTAGTAAATAGTCCAGCCCTAGCATGCATTGGTCTTCAATGTCAGTCAAGTATACTTGTGCCTGTCCTTTAAACCCATGAGTTCAACAGTTACCCACACTGGTCCCCACAACTTTGCATAGTGTCCTGTCACACCACAGAGCTTCTGTATGGCTTCTGGTACTCCTTTGTGATCTAGCATCTTGATACTCACAAAGGTTTCCTGAGATGCAGAATCAATGTCAAAGTTGCACCTTTGGCCATCCAGCTTTCCTGTCACATAGACGCTGTGTGTGCTTGGCATTTTACACCTAGCTGTTGGGACTTTCATGATAGGGGTTGGTGAGTGTCCCACAACACCAACCACTACTGGTCTCCTTGAGGCTGACTTGTTGGTGATATTCTTCTTACACTGGCTCCTCATATGTCCTTGCTTTCCACAGTTCCAACAACCTTTCCGGATAGCAGCCTTTCCTGTCATGGCATCTTCACTGTGTTG
>NW_013765709.1:0-838 GCF_000517525.1 Limulus polyphemus
CACGCCCAGACAATGACAACGCCCCTTCCAGACCCTGCAGCTAACCTAATGCAGGTATCTTCAGTCCTGTTAGAAGTCACACTCCCAGATATGAATGTCAGCAATAGGGGTGATCCAGTATGAAGGAAGCCACAGGAATTCGATGGGAAGGCACCGTGGGAAGCATATAGAGCATAATTTGAGCTACTGGCACAAATGAATGGATGGACAGAGGAGCAGAAAGCAGTATATCTGGCAACGAGCTTGAAGGGAAATACTTGGACAGTTGTCAGCAGACGACAGGCAAAACTATAGAGCACTGGTAGCGGCTCTAGAACTCAGGTATGGAACTCAAAATCAGTCTGAAGTCTACAGGGCTAGGTTTAGGACGAGAGTCCGTGCTAAAGGAGAGAGCCTGCAAGAGCTGGCACAGGACTTGGAAAGTATGACACACAAGGCCTACCCAACTGCACCACCCGATCTCCTCAAGTTGTTGCTGAGGGATCAGTTTGTAGATGCCTTGCACAGTCCACAACTGAAGATACAAGTGAAGCAAGCACACCCCTCTACTACACAAGATGCAATGTCCAGAGCTCTTGAATTCGAATCCTACGTTAAGTCCAGCACAGAGGTACCAAGGTTAGTACAGTCATCAGGATTCAAGGCCAGAAAAAAGCAGCTTTCAGAGAAGTTTGAGGGACTTTGTTGGCACTGTAATAAAACTGAGCACAAGAGAGCTCAATGCTGGTAACTTCAACACAGGGGAGATGCCATAGCAGGAAAGGCTGCTACCCAGAAAGGTCGTTAGAACTGTGGAGATCAAGGACATATGAGGAGCCAGTGTAAGAAGAATACCACC
>NW_013765710.1:0-842 GCF_000517525.1 Limulus polyphemus
ATATATCCTGTAACAAAAAATGGAAAAGTCATTCACTCATTATTATATCATAATTATTGTAAAATAACGTACCTTATGAGTCATACCTCTTATCTTAATCATTAACCATATATGCATGTGGTCAGTCTATGGGATTATTCCCTTATTGGAGAAGGAATGTACAAAATTTATCTTAACAAATATTAGTTTTCAAAACAAGTATAAAAATATACCTGAAGTGATATAATATAGTCATGCTAATCCTCACACTACCAAATAAAACCATTTAATACTGCTCAATATGCAGTGTATCCTCTCTTCACACACATTTGGTGAATCTCATCCTAAAAGGACAACATTTGTTCATCCTTTTCCAGTATTCCAAGTGGTATGTGAAGGAACATTTTAAATACATTCCAATGCAATTGAATCTGTGTATATATTAACAATATATATACAATATATTAACTCTCTCAACTCGCAGTTCAAACTCAGAGCCAATCAACTAAACAACCGCATAAGATACTTAATCAATAAGCAAAAGGAAACAACTGGGCAGAATACTGCTCTTCTCTAGACAACTCCCACAAAAACCCAGCTTTATTCTGGAAAAAATTCAAAGCTTTATGCGACGAACAATCCGCAACCAATTTACCAAACATTAAGCACAATAGCAAGACAGCGACATCAGACGAAGAGAAAGCGAACTTACTTGCAGAATATTATCAGCAAATATTTAAAACACCCGTAGCCCCGCAGTTCAACAACGAGCACTTTACACAGATAAATCAGTTCGTCGAAAATAACCCCGACCTATTCCTGCCACACTTCCCGTGCACAACAAGACACGACGCAGGCATATT
>NW_013765711.1:0-841 GCF_000517525.1 Limulus polyphemus
CTAACATGCTTCACAGTTGGCTGCAATCTGTTGAGCCCAAACTTATGGTGAGGCATTCTCCAGACACATATCCTTCCACTGTCCGAAAATTGAGCGAATCTTGATTCGTCTGAGAACAATACGGTCTTCCAAAAATTCAGAGGCTTGGTTATCATATCACTTGCCCACTTCTTTCGTCTGACTATGTTGGTAGGTCTTAATAAGGGCTTCCGTCGAGCTGCTCTGCAACGATAACCCAATCTGTGGAGAATCCGTTGAACAGATTTCGGGCTCATCCCACCAACTTTGGCCACTTCTGCAGTCGTTACTCTGGGATCCATTTCGATGCTCCTGTTGACACCCCTTTTTGTCCTCTCCGATGGACCAGGACGACCCGGACGCTGCTCAGTTGCTTCCTTGCCGTGTTTCCTGAACTACACGATGATTCTGTTGACTGTCGAAAGCGGAATTCCCAAATTCTGCGAAATTTGCCACTGACTTATTGCACCATCTGCTTGACCAACTACCCTTCCTCTAACAAAATCTAACAATTCGAGAGAACCTTGAGTTCTAGTTATGTTGTTGCACAAGATAATTAGTGTGCAGACCATTTTCATTTATATATTGCTCTGTGAACACATATTAGTTAGCATAAATCAGTTAAATGACGAAATATTAGGTGTCTATTTACTTGTGACCACTCAGTGTATATTGCACTAGGTTTTCTAAGCAAATGTGTTGTTTATAGGGCATATTTTTTTTTCATTCTAGCTCATTTCCTACAAATAATTCCAAACTCCTGAGGATGACGTTGTAACGTCGAAACATGTGGAGTCGTCAACTTTTTGAAGGCCGTAGATAG
>NW_013765712.1:0-1326 GCF_000517525.1 Limulus polyphemus
CTCACGTACGATGATGTCACGCAGTTTCAAAGTAAATTCAGCTGAGACTTCTAAAGATAAATGATAATTATAAAAACTCTATTATAACAAGCAGTTTAGCATAGATTTGCTCGAATGATTCAAATTCTTCATTTCAAAGTAATTACCGCCGAGAAAGAAAAACAAGACCAGAAAAAAGCACAAGAACAAGTGAATGAAAATATGCTATTTTTAGGAAATATGGTAAGAAAGTCAAAGCTAAGTTAAAAATTATAATTCAACAGCGTACGAGATTTGAGGCTAAAACGTGACTTCTCATTAAACCAGAAGGTATCGTTATAAGATAAGCAGAAAAAATCAAAACTAGCCAGTATCGCTGACATTTTGTACTACAGATAAATAAGAAAAAACGACGAAAAACGTAGCCCAGATTATGAGAACAGTAGTAATAATGTTAAAAGCTTTAATAACAAGCTAATGACAAATGGTTTGTGTGAAAGTGTACGCAGTCGAATTTTCTAGATGAAAATTTAATTAGTGTTAACTAACGAGGTGTAGAACTAGACACAAAATAAAATGGTTATAAGAAACACCTTACAATAAGAAATTCCAAAGTTGTTAACTTTAACTAATACGTTAGCTATTTTTAATAGTCTCCTAAAGACTGATAAAAAATTGTATAAATTCTCGTTTTCTAATAGATAGAAGATTTTTTCAAATACTGTTCTTACTGACACATTTATGTTTGTCGCAGTTAGAGTCTAGCCTAGAAATCTCACAAGTACGGAGTGTGTTAAACGTCTAGTTGTCGCAGTTAGAGTTTAGCCTAGAAATCTCACAAGTATGGTATGTGTTAAAAGTCTAGTTGTTGCAGTTAGAGTCTAGCCTACAAATCTCACAAGTACGAGGTGTGCTAAAGTCTAGTTGTTGCAGTTAGAATCTAGACTACAAATCTCACAAGTACGGAGTGTGTTAAACGTCTAGTTGTTGCAGCTAGAGTCTAACCTACAAATCTCACAAGTCTTGTTGTTGCATTTAGAGTCTAGCCTACAAATCTCACAAGTACGAGGTGTGCTAAAAGTCTAGTTGTTGCAGCTAGAGTCTAACCTACAAATCTCACAAGTCTAGTTGTTGCAGTTAGAGTTTAGCCTACAAATCTCACAAGTCTAGTTGTTGCAGCTAGAGTCTAACCTACAAATCTCACAAGTATGGAATGTGTTAAAGCCAAATTGTTGCAACTAGAGACTAGCTTAAACATTTCACAAACACAGAGTGTGTTAAAAGTTACTAACCAACGAATAACTAGTTGATAAATGAGTTACATACTGTGTTAATTCTGTTCAGATC
>NW_013765713.1:0-842 GCF_000517525.1 Limulus polyphemus
TTCGCTTTTAAATTTACTAATGTTTTCCATTTGTACTTCTTGCCACTGCTGTTGACTTTCCTGTAATTGCTGCTGACTTTCTTCCTATTTCCTTTTTTGTTCTAGTTGCCACTGCTGTAATCTCTCTTCTTGTTTCTTTTCTCGTTCTTCTTGTTTCATTTCTTTTTCCTCCAACAACTGCTGTAATCTCTCTTCTTGTTTATTTTGCTGTTCGAGCTTCCACTGTTGCAGGTTTTCTTACAACTGCTGTTGTCTCTCTTCTTGTTTATTTTTGCTGTTCGAGCTTCCACTGTTGCAGGTTTTCTTACAACTGCTGTTGTCTCTCTTCTTGTTTCTTTTCTTTTTCTCCAACAACTGTTGTAATCTCTCTTCTTGTTTATTTTGCTGTTCGAGCTGCCACTGTTCCAGATTTTCTTACAACTGCTGTTGTCTCTCTTCTTGTTTCTTTTCTTTTTCCTCCAACAACTCTTGTACTGCTGTCATCAAATCTGCTAAGCTGTAGTTTGATTTGCCGCTACTCATTTCCATTTTTTTTCTTTCTTTTCCGTCCCACTCTCTGACACCAATTTGTTACCCTCCGTTCGTTAGTTAATTTTCCGTATAATTTCTTTCCGATGAAACTTTAACGACACAAATCCTTTCTGAAATAAAACTGGTTTATTCTTTCTGAATACTACTTTGCAATACACTTAATTTCGACAGTCGCGCTATAACAAACGCTATAATTCACAACGAATGTCTCACGTGCTTGACTCAACAATACTCTCTCTCTCTGTCCGCAGTTCACTTACTATTACCTTCTTGGCCGTCTTATATAAAGAATACCGTACATCTAGTAACCT
>NW_013765714.1:0-1807 GCF_000517525.1 Limulus polyphemus
AACAGAGGAACTAAAGAGGAAACCGGAATAACCGAGACTATTCATATAAACATTTTGTTTTCATTCTAACTGCCGCGAATGGATAGTTGGAGTCGGTAACAAGATACGTGAAGCCGACGTTAAACAGATTTGAAGTTTAAGATAAACAGTTCGTGTTTAGTGGAAGAGGCCGGCCCACGTCCAATTTATAGTTTTACTAATTCGCTTGTTGGTTTGTTTGTAATTAAGCACAAAGCTACACAATGGGCTATATGTGATCTGCCCACCACGGGGGGGGGGGCGTACTAATTAGCTCGGCATTGCGGGTATCATTACTTGTTACGATACTTGTTGAACTCCCTGGTTGCTATAGATATTATAACTCTTTTAAAAACATAAACCATCTGAATATCTTACTTATTATAACGATAATATTGTATTGTTCGTGTAGTAAATCAACTACTGTTATAACGATAAGATGGCCTTGTTCGTGTAGTAAATCAACTACTGTTATAACGATAAGATGGCCTTGTTCGTGTAGTAAATCAACTACTGTTATAACGATAAAATGGCCTTGTTCGTGTAGTAAATCAACTACTGTTATAACGATAAAATGGCCTTGTTCATGTAGTAAATCAACTACTGTTATAACGATAAGATTGTATTGTTTATATAGTAAATCAACTACTGTTATAACGATAAGATTGTATTGTTCATGTAGTAAATCAACTACTGTTATAACGATAAGATTGTATTGTTTATATAGTAAATCAACTACTGTTATAACGATAAGATTGTATTGTTTATATAGTAAATCAGTTTGATACCCTTGCTGCTAACTGTATTTTTGGCAGTAAACCCAATAATACCAGCTTAGGAGATTTACGTTTGTCCTAAATACAAATCCAATAAGAATATAATAATGAACGACAGTTTAAAATGAAATAAAAGTAAATAGTTTCGATATAGTAACTACTATAACTAATTGTATTAATGAAAGGAACAACCAACCAACCAAAACAACCTATCTCACCTAGACAAAGAAATATATAGTTAATCGTATAGGCGACAAAGATATCAAAATTAAATAATAAGTTATAAAATCGCTAATTTTATTCATATTTGTTTCTGAAGTTTGTTTATTTGTAATTAAGCACAAAGCTACACAATGGGCTATCTGTGCTCTGCCCACCACGGGTATCGAAACACGGATTCTAGCGTTGTAATTCCGCAGACATACCGCTGTGCCACTTTGGGGTCTGCTGTTTTTTTTGAAGAGGATGACGTTTGGAGCTAGCGCTCTTCGTCAGATCGTACAGTTTACAACAAAAGGCGCATGGGATTGTCCTATTATTTAATTATAACAAAATACCCCAACTTACCTGTACAACTAATAAATATAATATCCCACCTGACCTACGAAACCAATAAACGAAACAGAGAATGAGGAGACACCAAAAATGATAAATGATAAAACCAACCTCCTCACAATTGATAATTTTTAATACAGTTCTTGTCTTTTTTTGATAGAACAGACAGGGCTACTGGGGCTAGCACAGTTAAAATAAGTACAAGTTGAAGTCAACTTGTACTTATTTTAACTGTGCTAGCCCCAATAGCCAGTCAACTTGTACTTATTTTAACTGTGCTAGCCCCAATAGCCAGTCAACTTGTACTTATTTTAACTGTGCTAGCCCATAGCCAGTCAACTTGTACTTATTTTAACTGTGCTAGCCCAGTAGCCAGTCAACTTGTACTTATTTTAACTGTGCTAGCCCAGTAGCCAGTCAACTTGTACTTATTTTAACTGTGCTAGCCCAGTAGCCAG
>NW_013765715.1:0-844 GCF_000517525.1 Limulus polyphemus
ACCTTCCATAACTCCCTTAATACGAAAAGTAGGAAGGTGAAACTTCGCATGATACTGTGGAACGAACTAGTTAATATACATACCGAATTTGGTTAAGATCCATCGATTTAGTAACCTGTGGAAGCAGGTAATCGATAACAGAGAAGAATCAAAAAGCTTCTCTGCAGTACGCATACTCTTTCAGAAAGCCAATAAAGTAGTAAGAAATGGACCACAAAAGACGCAAAAATGATAATACGAAGCTATAATTTTACTTGTAAATACGCAAGTATGCAACAAACGTTCATTTAAAATTTTTAAAAGATCCGTCCAAATGGAACGAAGTACTGGTACAAAACGCAAAACCTTTCATAACTCCCTTAAAATGAGCCGTAGAAGGGTGAAATTCTGCACATGACTGTGCAACGATAGATTGTACCTACATACCTAATATGTAAAGAACCATCAATTCAAGACTCTCTCGTAACAAGAAATCGAAAAACAATCAGTAACCAAAAGCATCACTGCATTACACATACGCTAACAGTGAAGCCAATAAAAGAGTAACAAAAAACGACCACGAAAATCGTAAAACTAATAATAGAAAGTTTGAATTTTGGAAATAAATGTAAAAAGTTCCCACGAACCTTGCATAAAATTTTTTAAAAAGATTCGTCTAAATGTGACGAAGTACTGGTACAAAACGCAAAACCTTTTATAACCCAGTTAATACGAAAAGTAGGAAGGTGAAACTTCGCATGATACTGTGGAACGAACTAGTTAATATACATACCGAAATTGGTTAAGATCCATCGATTTAGTAACCTGTGGTAGCAGGTAATCGATAACAGAGCAGAATCAAAAA
>NW_013765716.1:0-2097 GCF_000517525.1 Limulus polyphemus
TTACATTAAAAATAGGAAATACAGTATAGAGATCAAATGATTTATAAAAGATAAAGACGTTTTAAAATAGAAAACACAGTATAGAGATCAAATGATTTATAAAAGATGGAGATATTACATTAAAAATAGGAAATACAGTATAGAGATCAAATGATTTATAAAAGATAAAGACGTTTAAAATAGAAAACACAGTATAGAGATCAAATGATTTTTAAAAGATGGAAATATTACATTAAAAATAGGAAACACAGTATAGAGATCAAATGATTTTTAAAAGATGGAAATATTACATTAAATATAGGAAATAAAGTGTAGAAAACAAATTATTTAGAAAAGATAGAAAAAAGGACATTAAAAGAAAGAAACAAGGTGTAGAAAACAGATATTTATAAAAGATAGAAATTTGAGCCTTTGAAGTTAAAAAATAAGTTTAGCAGAATGTGGAAAGCATATGGCATATTTAAGAAAGATGGAATCACTTTGTTTTCTCTAGACAAAAGCCCCCCCCCCACCACACACACACACATTGGTACAGAGGTATGTCTGCGAACTTGCGACGCTAGAAACCTGGTTTCGAATCACGTGGTGAGCAGTGCACAGACAGCCCAGTGTGTAACTTTGTGCTTAAACTACAACCAAACCAAACAACTGGGCCCGGCATGGCCAGGTGGTTAAGGCACTCGACTCGCAATCTGAGGGTAGTCGCGGGTTCGAATCCCTGTCACACCAAACATGCTCGCCCTTTCAGCCGTGGGGGCGTTATAATGTGACGGTCAATCCCATTATTCGTGTTGGTTTTTGGTATATATCTCAATATATCTTAATGATATATCTTAAATTTGATGTTAGTTGATTATAGTTTCTGGTGCTTCATATATCGTAAGCTAATTTTTAGTTGACAAAGATTTATAAAGCTTCGTGTTGTTTTTTAGTTAACAAAAGGTGTAACTGCACGTTGTATTAAACTTTCAAGCGGAAATATTACGCATTTGATTCAATATTATAAGCCTAAATTGAGTTCTTCAGGTTTGTTTGGTTATCAATGTTTTTGTATCTGGTAACACGCCAGAGTTTTATTTACTTTATGTTAATACTGGTTTATTAATGGTTGAGATATATAATATTGCCCTTCACGATATGGTATGTTGACCTTCATGTACATGACTTGTATCACAGTCTCTCTTCGTTATACTCTTGTAAATCACTTGAGAATTTTAAAACATGTCCAAAGATAATACAGAAAACACGATTTTCCAGATTCACAACTTCTTTGCCTGTGAGTTTCAGACTAAACCCAAACTCATTCTGTATTAAGCCGTGTGCAACACACGTGTGTACATTTAATGTTAATGGAAACATTAAACCCTATCCTTTCTCAGAAAGTGGATAATAATACTCCACAGCTGCCAACATTCTGGTGTAATGGCAGTATATTTCATTAGACCATAAATATTAGATGAATATCTAAAAGTTAGAGAGAACAAAAACAGTTGTTTGGTTTCGTTGTTTGTTTTTTAATTTCGCGCAAAGCTACACGAGGGCTATCTGCGCTAGCCGTCCCTACTTCAGCAGTGTAAGACTAGAGGGAAGGCAGTTAGTCATCACCAACCACCGCCAACTCTTGGGCTACCAAATCGGGCCGTAACGTATGTACCATCGTCGTCACAGCACGATGCCACAATAAATACTCAATATCACAGTATCAGTAACAACAAAATATGTTTTATATATATATACCAAAACAATATTGGGCTATCTGCTGTGGCCAGAGCAGAGAATCGAATCCAGAATTTTAACGTTCAAGTCCCATCGGAGGACACCACAAAAGAATGCTGTGTAAAAAGTCGTGTTCGAAACCACGAGTGCATCGTGCAATAGTAGTTCAAAAAAGTCGTAAGATGAATTGCTGAATGAAAATGATCTCGCCCTGAAGAGATGCTTAAAATATAATCATTGAAAAGTCGAAATTCCCAAGCAATGATACCCTTTAAAATGTAACACAAACGACGTTTAAAGTAAAACTAGGGACAAAAACAATAAATAACTTACAGGGATTTGGCAATTTTTACAAAACTAACTTTTAAATCTGGAAAATAA
>NW_013765717.1:0-999 GCF_000517525.1 Limulus polyphemus
CAATGTCAGAACAAAAGTAAACCTTCCCTTGAGTGACTTGTATATGAACTAGAAAAGTGAAATTGTGAAAAAAAAGTACCGTACATTTTAAAATGGGAGAAGAAAGTAATAAAGAAACTTGTATCGTCATTTACTCCTCTTCTATAATCACAAACTTGGGTTCATCAGGACATTTAGAGTTACACAGACACGTAGAAGCAACGCCAAAATAATCGGTTGCTGCTTGAAATGTTTGAAAACACTCCAAATAAAGTGTTATTAAATTAAAATTATTCACTATTATTTCTATTATTTGCTGACTTTTTTTCAACACTAGAAACCGGGTTTCGATACCCGTGGTGGGCAGAGCACAGATGGCCCATTGTGTAGCTTTGTACTTAACTTCAAACAAACAAAACAAGCTGACTTTTTTGCATTTAAACCAAATATATATACGCCGGTTTCAGGAAAGTATAACTTGTTTGAGTTTGCAAGTACTTGTGCTAATGATTCCTTCTTCTACGTGAACGCGCCTATTTAAATCACGATTTTCTATGTATAGTAACTATAGTTATACCTGTTTTGAT
Organism: Limulus polyphemus; assembly: GCF_000517525.1. Lineage (NCBI taxonomy): Eukaryota > Metazoa > Arthropoda > Merostomata > Xiphosura > Limulidae > Limulus > Limulus polyphemus. The sequence continues at coordinate 567 of NW_013765717.1, forward strand.
AAGATTAAACAAAATATTACATGCGTTAGATATCATCTCAAGTCTGCTAATCTCAAAATTTGAAATTGATTGATTCGTCGTGACCTTGAAACTAGATCAAGGTGGACCACTCATAAGCTTATTAACGTTTGAGAAACTAGCGGACGACCACTTTTCTTTCCCCAAACTATTCAAACAGAAAAACAACAAAAAAAAGATTAGAGGTCAACCAGAATTAACGAAGGTTAATCTGATGTTCTCGGGTTCCGTCCCGTGCAACAAGATAAAAAGTTCACAGCTGTTTAACAACTTTAACAACAACAACGATTGAATCGACTGAGATACAAAATACCCGGATGTTAAAAAAATTAATTTTACAGAATATTTAATTTTCACCTATTGGAGAAACTGTAGCTATTTCAAGCTTCCTTAGAAAATAACCCTTCAGTCAGGG
>NW_013765718.1:0-842 GCF_000517525.1 Limulus polyphemus
TTTAGTGTTAGTTCTTTACATTTTAGGCATTGATAGGGTATTTTTCTGTCTTTTGGCACAATTTGTCAACTGTGATGACAAATATTTGTTGATAAAATATTACTAGAAGGTGCAAAAATAACTTTTAGTGGTTTTATATTCACTTTACACATTCATAAATTTCCAATGCAAGTGTTTGCATATCTTAGGCATGGTATTATTAGAGCTTTTATTGGTATTAAAATATGTTTGTGTCTTTACTTAAAATCATTTCTTATATGGTCTACAATTTCCATACGCTTTCCTCAGAATCTGTTTTTTAAATCAAATTTATCTCTTTTTTTCAGGGGCCTGGTATGGCCAGGTGGTTAGGGCGCTCGACTCGCAATCTGAGGGTCGCGGGTTCGAATCGCTGTCACACCAAACATACTTGCCCTTTCAGCTGTGGGGGCGTTATAAGGTGACGGTCAATCCCACTATTTGTTAGTAAAAGAGTAACCCAAGAGTTGGCGGTGGGTGGTGATGACTAGCTGCCTTCCCTCTAGCCTTACACTCCTAAATTAGGGACGGCTAGCGCAGATAGTCCTCATGTAGCTTTGCACAAAATTCAGAAAACAAACAAAAAACACTCTTTTCAGGTGTTTTAGAATTACCCGAAGGTTCTGAATTTTGACTTATTAGGTGTTCTCCGGATGTTCTTCTATTTCAGATCTTTATTCTAAAGATTTACTTTTAATGATGTATTGCCCGATTTGATTCCATGCACATTGACTAGGAATTTTCTAACAGTCTTTCTTGGTTCTTACTTCTGGATATTTCTAAATGGAGTACTTTTGTCAAGTATTGGATTTATACAAAATTTG
>NW_013765719.1:0-1467 GCF_000517525.1 Limulus polyphemus
GGTATCTGAGATTGAAAAATGGAGAGGGGAACTTTTTAATATACGAAATTTGTTGACTTTGTTTGTATCCTACACGATTATCTAAGTCTGATTATTAAATAGCACCTATTATTTTTATTATATAACAAGATTATAATACTAACTAGTCTTATCCATTATCTAGTAATTAGTATTTTGTTTTTTTAATTTAAGAAAAAATTAAAGACTATAATAGACTACCAACTATGACAATGACTGATATAGAATCGCCACATTCTTGCAAATGAATGCCATATAAGATAAATTAAAAGCAGATTTCTAAAGAGACGAAAAGAAACTAGTGATAAAACGCACTGTCTGTATTTCTTATAATCCACTTTAACATACATATATTACTATTTAAATACAGAGAATCTGATATACATACAAGGCAAATTGCCCTGATACTGGAAAAGTGGAGGTATATTGTCTACCCATCCATCCGGAGGAAGTATGTACTTGGTATGTAAGCCGTCTTCATACCAGTAATTGTTGGGTGGGAAAAAAAAAAGAAGGTATTTAAACTGACTGTCTGAAACTTACTGTATTTTGTCGATGACACAGTTGTTAATATTACTTCAACATAAATTTCTAAGGTAGCTCATGTTTGCACCAAGAAATTTCAGAATGAAATGCCGATAATCACTACATTTGCTGAGATAAAATTATTTAATACTTTGTTGTAAAGGACGTTAGCTCACTGAAGTAATTGCAAAATTTAAGATTTTTTTTCAAGGCCCTTTTGTTTTCAAGGCTGAAGTGAATATTGCTTAGTTGCGGCATTAATATATCGGATACATTTTGAAATGCTGCAATTTAGTGCCTGACCGTTACCTTTGTAATGGACAGTGACCCCAAGAGGACATTCTCAAACAGGTTTTCAAAGTCGTTCAGATAGTTGTCAAAAAATGCCTGGGAAATGTTGGTTATCATACTGCTTTGTCAAAGACTACGACAGAGGAGGCGCACTTCAGTGCTACTGTCATCCACGGTTGTATGGCACGAGTGTTACAAGTACAATAACTCCATATTGCTAAGTTTACATTAAGATCTATTTAGCTTTATCATATCGGTTATTATTATTAACATGGAAAAAATAACATTTTTTATAGCGAAACTAAAGAAGTTAAATAATTACATATTTTTCACCAGTAATATCGCCTTCACACACACACTGATGAAGGAAAAAACAACATATTAATATTTTAATAACAAAAGGCAAAATTCGAACGATAACATAGTTATTTACTAGTTAAATAATAGTTCAGAATGTTTTATTATAAGATAATGTTTAATTCATAATCATGTATTACTATTCTTAACTGAATTGTGTATGAATATTTAAAATAAGTTTGTATATTTACAACTTAAAAGACACCAAGGAAATGCATTGGTTCTAAGATTAATATATATGGAAGGTTCACTAAGGTAAATAAACTGTAGAGATTA
>NW_013765720.1:0-841 GCF_000517525.1 Limulus polyphemus
AATGCCGCCTCAATACCGCGTGAGTTTAATCAGGCACTGGTCACGTAGGTTATTCGGTTCCTGACCGGTGAAAGTGGTTTTTCACGGGGTATCCCACAATACCGCGTAAGTTTAATCAAGCACTGGTCCGATAGGTTATTCGGTGCCTGATCGGTGAGGGTGGATTTTCACGGGGTATCCCACAATACCGCGTGAGTTTAATCGGGCACTGGTCAGGTAGCTTATTCAGTGTCTGATCGGTGAAAGTGGTTTTTCACGGGGTATCCCACTCTCCCCACGGTTAAGTCTCTAGCTTGAATTTTTAGACTTCATTTCTCTGAAAAACCATAAGTCCGTTAATGGCCGTTGAGTTTAGATAAAACGATCTCATGTATGACTTGCATAGCCGCTCTCTTCTATCACGAGCGCGATGAAGAGAAGTAATCGCTTCTGAGCGCCATCATCTCATATCATTTTGGAGGCCTGAAAGAAAATCAGTGGCGCTCAAAAACTACTGTTTCTCTTCGTCCCGCTCGCAAAAATAAGATTTATTAGTGAAGTGAATCTGGTCAATGTTTAAGCTAGCAGTTTAGACGCTAAGTGACTTTATTAGAGTTTACTAACAGGGTGGGATGGTTGTTAGCACCTTGTACTCTGAGCATCCTTAGTTACTTCCTACGGTTCCCCTGAGAGAATTGAAAACGGAAAACTTGCCACGTAATAGAGAAAAGGTCAAATGCACCTGGCCATCCTTGGTCTATAATACTTAAACTCCGATATAGATCACAGACAGACAGAATCAAAACAAAACGGTCATTCCTGTTTTGTCCATGAAGAAGAAATATTCACCTTTTGAAGGAAC
>NW_013765721.1:0-842 GCF_000517525.1 Limulus polyphemus
AAAGTTTTTCGCCATGTCTTCTTTGACCTTCCTCTCCCCCTTCTCAAATTTGGCGGCACCCACTCCATGGATTTCTTTGCTGGTCTTGATACTGGCAATCTCAGTACATGTCCTGCGAATCTAAGCCTTCTCTTATTAACAGATTCTTGCAGGTCCCTTTGGCCTGCCATTCGCAAAACTTCTTCATTTTTCACATGATCTCTATATGATATTTTTAAGATTTTTCTCAAACACATTCACTTTATTCTCCATAGCTGCTGTTCTTCTCCAGGTTTCGGTAGCATACAAGGCTGTAGTATTACAATGGCGGAGTATAATTTGATTTTAGTCTCTTTTCTGATGGTGCTCGAGTTCCAAGTAGGTCGAAGCCTATTGAACACACCTATAGCTCTATTAAGTCTTGCTTGAACATCAATGTCTGATTCTCCGTTAGCCGCTATCTTACTACCCAAATACACGAAATCTTGTACATCTTCAATCTCTGATCCTTCAATCGTTACTGCCCTGTCCAGATTGTGTCTGACTGTCATGGTCTTAGTTTTCGTAGCATTTATTCTAAGCCCAACTTCCTTACCAATCTCTTGAAATTCCTTGTCATATCTTTGATGTTCTGTCTATCTTTCCCAATTAAAGCGATATCATCCGCAAAGTCCAAATCAGTTAAAGTTCCATCACCCCACATTATCCCATCACCAACATTCATCGCTTTTTTCATGACAAAATCTACCACCAAAAGAAAGAAAAAGGGAGATAACACACAACCTTGTCTCACTCCACTGTATACATTAAAGTACTCCGTGGTCCCAATGTTAGTTTTTACACAACTACTGGAGTTTTCGTAA
>NW_013765722.1:0-1281 GCF_000517525.1 Limulus polyphemus
TGTGTAATTGAACTGAGTATTGTTGAAGTCGAGCACGTGAGACGTTCGTTGAGAATTATAGCTGGATTGTTGAAATTAAGTGTATCGCAAAGTTATATTCAGAAAGAATAAACCAGTTTTATTTAAGAAAGGACTTGTGTCGCTAAAGTTTTGTCGGAACGAATTTACACACCAAAATATTTCATTTAAACAGAGATTCAGATAAGAACAAAGGAAAAAACAACGACAACAAGCTATTTTTCCTGATGATAAAAATACATCTCAAACTTATGTGTTACTGTAATAAAAAGTGAAATTCCAATTCTGGGCAGTGATTGAATTAAAACTGACCTAGATAATTTAAGAGACAAGGAGGCAATAAAATAGTACAAATGTACTAAATTATGTAACAATGTACGAAGGAAACATTGTTAACGACACATAAACCAGGGTTGGGTGTGATCGTTTTAGAACAAAGGCACATTGGACTTTCCGCGTGGAATCGATCTTCGGATTTTAGCGTTGTAAGTCCGTAGACTTACCGCTGTTCCACCAGACGACGAAATAGGTAATGTAGTGTTAAAATACCAAACGAATGTTATTTAATTAACATATATTCACTATTTACGACTTTTAAAACACTGACACAACTTTTTAACTCTTTCGACTGTACAGAGGATAAAATATATTTGTTAGTAATAAACGTTTATTTTCCTTTATGTGTTAATGCCAAGTAGGTAATATATGTGTTAAAATACCAAAATAATGTTTATAGATTAACATTTATTCCCAACTTAAAACTTTTTAAACACTGACTCTGTAACACTACAAGTAATAGACCTATTTGTAGTCTTATTTAAGTATTAAGCTTAATACATAAATGTAACATAAGGCTTAGCTGAAAACTACTTGATAAATTTTATTTTACTTTTGGCTACAACTCGATGTCATAAACTATTTTGCTGTTATATCACCGAAGTTATAAAAAAAAGGAATAAAAACAAACCTCTCTAACAAATCAACATGAATATTGAGCATTCAACATAAACACCATAGTTAAATATTGAAAACTAACTTTTTAAAGAAAACGAGAGACCATATGATCAGGGTTAGAAATTAAAGAACCAAAAGCAGTAATGTCAACAAGACAGGAGAAACTCTGTTTTTTATTGAAATGGGCCTAAGGCCTAAACGTTATAAAACAAAATAATATAGTATGAGGGTAGAAAGCATACTTATTCAATTAATAACAAATTAACTTATTTATTTAGATATTACCAAACCACTAATATGTTACCATCT
>NW_013765723.1:0-1046 GCF_000517525.1 Limulus polyphemus
GTTTTACGACATTAGAATTCCCAACTAATCTAACAGTGAATCTTCCACCAGAGGTTAATCAGTTATCAGATATTAAAGTCACGCGACCTTCGGTCTAACACGAAACTCCGCTCCTATGAAACATAGTACGACGCGTTACCACCAAAGTAGTTTCTCTGCGGTTCATTCTAGTCCGCGCCGCGCGTGTACGCATGCGTTCTCTTATAGCAGTCAATTCGCGCTATGAATGGGCTCAGGAAGCAACACGCGTCACTCCAACAATTGTAATTCTGTGAATTAGTGGGTGGGGGGTAAAATTTCACTCCTTGTTAAAAATAATAGCTAGGAGATACGTTTGTTATTAACAAAACACGTTCATAAAACTGGTAGAAGAGAACCTGTTAACCGTTAGGCGCGGACTGTTTCCTTTTACAAGCATGGAAGGAAGAGTTGTTTTATCGATTTAAAAGTCACGGAAACATGGGCACAACGCTCCTAGGTTTCAGCCGCATACAAACCATTATTCTTCCGGTTCGCATCTCTCGGGAGGAATAAGATACGTTTACGGCTGTTATTATAAAGGGAGGAAAAATGCCAGGTAGAGATATAAATTTGTTCCTGTGGCTCGCCAGCACCAAGACAGCAGGAATGTTTGGAACGTGAACCTACCACTGACATCACTTTAGCTTTCGTAAAAATACTGATGTCGAGAAGCAAGCTGAGATCTTCGAAATGAACTGGTACGTATGTTGTTTTTTAAGGTTTTTTCTCTTCGTAATAAGCTGTTTCTCAGTATTATTGTTGATTTGTTTTTGTTTTTTTTTCAAAATTAGGGATGGATTATAATATCAGAGAGAGTTTGTTTGTTTGAAGTTGTTAAGCATAAAGCTACACAATGGGCTATCTGTGCTCTGCCCACCACAGGTATCGAAACCTGGTTTCTAGCGTTGTAAGTCCGCAGACATACCGCTGTGCCACTGGGGGGGGGGGCACAGAGAGAGCATTCGTGTTCTTGTAGAAAAAATATTTAATGACCACCATTGAACGATGTAGTGTTAACATTTTTA
>NW_013765724.1:0-842 GCF_000517525.1 Limulus polyphemus
ACAGTACAGTCAAATGGTGTGAATAACCTGTTTTACAGTACAGTTAAGTGGTGTGTATGTGTGAATAACCTGTTTTACAGTACAGTTAAGTGGTGTGTATGTGTGAATAACCTGTTTGACAGTACAGTTAAGTGGTGTGTATGTGTGAATAACCTGTTTTACAGTACAGTCAAGTGGTGTGTATGTGTGTATAACCTGTTTTACAGTACAGTTAAGTGGTGTGTATGTGTGAATAACCTGTCTTACAGTACAGTTAAGTGGTGTGTATGTGTGAATAACCTGTCTTACAGTACAGTTAAGAGGAGTGTATGTGTGAATAACCTGTTTTACAGTACAGTTAAGTGGTGTGTATGTGTGAATAACCTGTTTTACAGTTCAGTTAAGTGGAGTGTATGTGTGAATAACCTGTTTTACAGTACAGTTAAGTGGTGTGTATGTGTGTATAACCTGTTTTACAGTACAGTCAAATGGTGTGAATAACCTGTTTTACAGTACAGTTAAGTGGTGTGTATGTGTGAATAACCTGTTTTACAGTACAGTTAAGTAGTGTGATTGCATATGTAACGTATATTACAGTCGAGTAAGATGGTGTATTCATACATATAATGTATATTACACTCGAGTAAGATGGTGTATTCATACATAAAACGTATATTACAGTAGTATTGGTTTGCACTTTTCGATGTAAAGTAAGAAGTTATACACAAATTGAGCACAGTATAAAATATCAGATCTGCTACCTAGTTTACTAAACTGTACAGTTTGATGTCTCCAGTATAAAATATCAGATCTGCTACATAGTTTACTAAACTGTACAGTTTGATGTTTCCAGTATAAAATAT
>NW_013765725.1:0-842 GCF_000517525.1 Limulus polyphemus
GTCACGAAATATTGGGAAGGTACACATACTACACTAAAATAAATAATATTTGTAGTTTCATGGTTGGTCAAAATGACTACACTTGTACAGAGAAGGTTATATTGTGTTGAATCTAATGTCTCAACAGTAAATTTGTTTCCCTGCATATCATTATTAACCTTGTGCAGATGAATTGTGTTTAAACTATTACTTTTTATTCAGTAGTGGGTCAAGTTTAATGTGATTTTCTTGGTGTATTTCTTTCGTAATTATAACTTTGTACACACCCATGTAACCCACCTAGATCAAACATCCTGTTACACCTGGTTTTCTAATGTTTTGTATATTTACTACTGTTTATTTCTTACAGCCAAGATCTACTAAAAAGAAAAAAACTAGAAATATTTATAAATATTTATTTCAATGTAAAACAAAGATTTAAAATCACAAACTTGTTACTTTGTTGTTTCAATATACAGAATTTAAAAAGTACAAATACAGTGTGTGTGTGTCAGTTTGAAGTTCTCATCAACATAAGGTTTTAAACTATATAGACAAATCATTCATGATGATAAAGTTGTTTTAATAGGACAAAGCTGTAACTGTTCAGTTACATAATACTAACATGTTGCCTAATTTATAAATGAATTTCACATTTTCACATCAGATTTTTAGAACAAAATATCTTCAATGTAGTATTGTTGCTAAATAGATTATACTTTCTCACGCTCTTTAATATGTTCATATTGTGAATGCCATATATATATATAGTTTTGCAGCAATATCAAATCAACATCTTTAAATACAAGATCAGTAAAAATAATGTCAAATATACTTGTAAAAGTAACACCACTGGAAATCAT
>NW_013765726.1:0-842 GCF_000517525.1 Limulus polyphemus
TTTGGTACAACAACTCCACGAAAACCTAAGTGTAACTCTAGTTACCGAATTTATAACCACCATACTCATCTTTAGCTTTGTTTGGCACAACTACTCCATCAACACCTAGGTGTAACTCTAGTTACTGAATGTGTAACCCATACTCATCTTTAGCGTTATTTGGTACAACAACTCCACGAACACCTAGGTGTAACTCTAGTTACCGAATTTATAACCAATATACTTATCGTTAGCGTTATTTGGTACAACAACTCCACGAACACCTAGGTGTAACTCTAGTTACCGAATTTGTAACCACCATACTCATCTGTAGCGTTATTTGGTACAACAACTCCACGAATACCTAAGTGTAACTCTAGTTACAGTATTTATAACCACCATACTCATCTTTAGCTTTACTTGGCACAACTACTACATGAACACCTAGGTGTAACTATAGTTACCAAATTTATAACCACCATACTCATCTTTAGCCTTACTTGGTAGAACTACTCCATGAACACATAGGTGTTACTCTAGTTACCGAATTAATAACCCCCATACTCAACTGTAGCGTTATTTGGTACAACAACTCCACGAATACCTAGGTGTAACTCTAGTTACCGAATTTTTAACCAACATATTCATCTTTAGCCTTACTTGGTACAACTACTCCACGAATACCTAGGTGTAACTCTAGTTACCGAATTTACCACCATATTCATCTTTAGCCTTACTTGGTACAACTACTCCATGAACACATAGGTGTTACTCTAGTTACCGAATTTATAACCAGCATAATCATCTTTAGCGTTATTTGGTAAAACTACTCCATTAACACTTAGGTGAAACTCTAGTTACCG
>NW_013765727.1:0-2760 GCF_000517525.1 Limulus polyphemus
CCTGCATGGTAGAGGGGTGTGCTTGCTTCACTTGTATCTTAAGTTGTGGACTGTCCAAGGCATCTACGAACTGATCCCTCAGCAACAACTTGAGGAGATCGAGTGGTGCAGTTGGGAAGGCCTTGTGTGCCATGCTTTCCAAGTCCTGAGCCAGCTCTTGCAGGCTCTCCCCTTTAGCACGAACTCTCTTCCTGAACCTAGCCCTGTAGACTTCTGACTGATTTTGGGTTCTGTACCTGAGTTCTAGAGCCGCTACCAGTGCTCTATAGTTGTGTCTGTCGGCTACTGTCAACTGTCCAAGTATTTCCAGTGGTTGTTCCTTCAAGCTCATTGCCAGATATACAGCTTTCTGCTCCTCTGTCCCTCCATTCATCTCTGCCAGTAGCTCAAATTGTGCTCTATATGCTTCCCACGGTACCTTCCCATCGAATTCCTGTGGCTTCCTTTGCACTGGATCACTCCTATTACTGACATTCATATCTGGGATGTGACTTCTAACAGGACTGAATATCTCTGCATTAGGGTTTAGCTGCGGGCTCTGTAAGGGGCTTGTCATTGTCTGGGGCTGATTAAGTCGATGGTCAATGTATCCTCCTTGTGTAAAAGACAATAGATCATCCTTTAACGTATCTAATTCGCTTTTAAATTTACTAATATTTTCCATTTGTACTTCTGATTTCCTTTCTTGTTCCAGTTGCTACTGCTGTAGTCTCTCTTCTTGTTTCTTTTCTCGTTCTTCTTGTTTATTTTCTTTCTCCTCTAACAACTGCTGTAATCTCTCTTGTTTATTTTGCTGTTCGAGGTGCCATTGTTGTAGGTTTTCTTGCCACTGCTGTAATCTTTTTCTTGTTTCTTTTCTTTTTCCTCTAACAACTGCTGTAATCTCTCTTCTTGTTTATTTTGTTGTTCAAGCTGCCACTGTTGCAGGTTTTCTTGCAACTGCTGTTGTCTCTCTTCTTGTTTCTTTTCTTTTTCCTCTAACAACTGCTATAATCTTTCTTCTTGTTTAATTTCTCGTTGTTCTTGTTTCTTTTCTTTTTCCTCTAACAACTGCTGTAATCTCTCTTCTTGTTTAATTTCTCGTTCTTCTTGTTTGTTTTCTTTTTCCTCTAACAACTGTTGTAATTTCTCTTCTCGTTCTTCTTGTTTCTTTTGCTGTTCTTGAATTGCTGCCATCAAGTCTGCTATGCTGTAGTTTGATTTGCCGCTTCTCGTTTCCATTTTTTTTGTCCCACTCTCTGACACCAATTTGTTACGTCTCCGTTTGTTAATTAACTTCCTGTAACTTCGTTCCGACAAAACTTTAGCGACACAAGTCCTTACTTAATAAAACTGGTTTAAATTTATTACGTCTCCGTTTGTTAATTAACTTTCCGTAACTTCGTTCCGACGAAACTTTAGCGACACAAGTCCTTACTTAATAAAACTGGTTTATTCTTTCTGAATATAACTTTATAATGTTGAAATCAAGTGTATCCCCTCCAGCCGAGACATTTCCTCATCAAAAGTTGTTGCAAATACAATGACATCGTCCAGGTACACTAGGGTTATCCTCCATTGTAGGCCTTCCAATACTCGTTCCATCAGCCTCTCAAATGTTGCTGGAGCATTACTGAGCCCGAAGGGGCTTGTCATTGTCTGGGGCTGGTTAAGTCGATGGTTAATGTATAACAAATGCTGTAATTCTCAACGAATGTCTCACGTGCCTAACAATATTCTCTCTGTCAGCATACATTCAATTACTCATCATCCCCGTTGCTTCGTGGCCGGTCTTATATATACAAGACTAAACTATATCTAGAAGGATCATGAGATTTAAGGAAAGGACGTGAATGTTCGAGAACGACGTGACGTGATACTAGTCACGTGACCTCGATGTCGTAACAAATCTTTTCATTTTACATACATTTACGCCATGTTTCTAGAAATATCTTGTTCCTTCGTGAATGCCCTAGCATTTACTAGATATAGGATAGTCTGGTGTATATATGTAGGTAGTGAGTAATTGATCTGCAGTCAGAGAGTATTGTTGAAATTCGTTATAGCGTTTGTTTTAGCGCGTGCTTTCAAACGCTTGAATACTTGGCAAACCTCAAACTCCATCCCAAGAAATGTCATTTGTTCCAGAAAGAGGTGCTTTACTTAGGCCACATTGTAAGTGAGAATGGTGTGCAAACTGATCCTGATAAGGTGAAAGCAGTGCATGACTGGCCAACACCAGACAATGTGGGAGAGCTAAGAAGTTTCTTGGGACTCTGTACTTATTACCGGAAGTTTGTGAAGGACTTTTCAACTATAGCTGCTCCACTACACGATTTCACTAAAAAACGCCAGAAGTTTGAATGGACAGTTTCTTGCCAGCATTCTTTCAAGACGTTGAAGGAAAAATTGGCCTCCACTCCACTTTTAAAGCTTCCAGATCCCTCACTGCCGTACATATTGGATTGTGATGCTAGTAATGTCGGAATTGGAGGAGTGTTGTCTCAGAAAGTGGGCGAAAACGAAAATGTGGAGGCCTATTTCAGTAGGGTTTTAAGTATACCAGAGAAGAAATACTGTGTGACATGGAGGGAACTCTTTGCTATAGTAAAGTGTCTGACATATTTCCATCCTTACCTCTATGGTGCAAGGTTTACCATCAGGACAGACCATGCTGCGTTACGCTGATTAAGATCATTAAAGAACCCAGAAGGACAATTGGCACATTGGATTGGAAAGCTAGACCAGTATAATTATGATATTGAATACAGAGAGGGAAAA
>NW_013765728.1:0-843 GCF_000517525.1 Limulus polyphemus
TTGGTTTTATTGTCTTGATAACACAGGACTGAGATGGGTTTTTTGTCTTGATAACACAGGCCTGAGATGGTTTTATTGTCTTGAAATGTTTACATGTTCTACAGTAATTCCTGTAAGGTTAATCCGAAAATGATATATATTTTTCTCCTTCACGTACAGATTTTTCACAAAACGTCATAACGCAATACATAAAAGAAAGACCACAACACGAAGTTTTGAGACTAAAAGACGTAGATTTCACATACAAAAATCGGGATGAATGAGGATGCATATTCGTTTGACATCAATGTTCTTCCTTTTCTTCAGTTTGTTTGTATTTTTGTTAATAAACATAATAATAAAAAATGTTCATTGTGGTAAACGAAATAATAATTTGATCTAAGTAAGAGTTTTTTTTTTTCTTCCCAATTTGTCAAAAATCCTTACGTGACAGAAAAAAATAATTATTTCCGAAATCAGCGTAGCTGAATTATGGAAATTTTTTTATCAAAACCAAAACAACTTTTATGAAGTTTAACTTCGCACGCCTGTGTAATCTTTCACAAGAACAACTGTGGTGAAATATTGCACTATTATCTTTAATTTTCACATTACCTGTACGGATTATTTCAAATTACTCCATTCGTGATTTTGATTTGTTTGTCTTGTTGTAAAGCTACACAATGAGCTGGCTATCTACGCTCTGTCCGCCGCGGGGAATCAATTCCTGGATTTTAGCGTTGTACGTCTGTACATTTACCGGAGGTGGGATTTTGTATTGTGATAAAATATTGTTTGGTTGTTTGAAATTAAGCACAAAGCTACACAATGGGCTATCTGTGCTCTGGCCACCACTGGGGGGGG
>NW_013765729.1:0-1131 GCF_000517525.1 Limulus polyphemus
TAGCAGCCTTTACTGCTGTATCGTCTCCCCTGTGTTGAAGTTGCCAGCATTGAGCTCTCTTGTGCCCAGGTTTGTTACAGTGCCAGCAAAGTCCCTCAAACTTCTCTGAAAGCTGACCTTTTCTGGCCTTGAATCCAGATGACTGTACCAACCTCGGTACTTCTGTGCTGGACTTGATCCCTCAGCAACAACTTGAGGAGATCGGGTGGTGCAGTTGGGTAGGCCTTGTGTGCCATGCTTTCCAACTTCTGTGCCAGCTCTTGCAGGCTCTCCTCTTTAGCACGGACTCTCGTCCTGAACCTGGCCCTGTAGACTTCTGACTGGTTTTCGGTTCCGTACCTGAGTTCTAGAGCCGACACCAGTGTTCTATAGTTGTGTCTGTCGGCTGCTGTCAACTGTCTAAGTATTTCCAGTGGTTGTCCCTTCAAGCTCGTTGCCAGATATACAGCGTTCTGCTCCTCTGTCCATCCGTTCATCTCTGCCAGTAACTCAAACTGTGCTCTAATATGTTTCCCACGGTGCTTTCCCATCATATTCCTGTGGCTTCCTTCGCACTGGATCATTCCTATTACTGACATTTATATCTGGGATGTGACTTCTAACGGGACTGAATATGTCTGCATTAGGGTTTAGCTGCGGGCTCTGTAAGGGGCTTACCATTATCTGGGGCTGATTAAGTCGATGGTCAATGTATCCTCCTTGTGTTAAAGACAATAGATCGTCCTTTAACGTATCTAATTCGCTTTTAAATTTACTAATGTTTTCCATTTGTACTTCTTGTTTCCTTTCTTGTTCCAGTTGCCACTGCTGTAGTCTCTCTTCTTGTTTCTTTTCTCGTTCTTCTTGTTTATTTTCTTTCTCCTCCAACAACTGCTGTAATTTTCCTTCTTGTTTATTTTGTTGTTCGAGCTGCCACTGTTGCAGGTTTTCTTGCCACTGCTGTAATCTTTCTTCTTGTTTATTTTGCTGTTCGAGCTGCCATTGTTGTAGGTTTTCTTGCCACTGCTGTAATCTTTCTTCTTGTTTCTTTCTTTTTCCTCTACAACTGCTGTAATCTCTCTTCTTGTTTAATTTCTCGTTCTTCTTGTTTCTTTTCTTTTTCCTCTAACACTGCTGTAATTTCTCTTCTCG
>NW_013765730.1:0-923 GCF_000517525.1 Limulus polyphemus
TGTAGTTGGTAAAGAGAAATACAATAGTCAGAAAACAGGATTTTGTTTTTGACTTTCGCGCAAAGCTACACGAGGGTTATCTGCGCTAGCCGTCCCTAATTTTGCAGTGGGAAGGCAGCTAGTCATCACCACTCACCGCCAACTCTTAGGCTACTCTTTACCAACGAAAAGTGGGATTGACCGTCACTTTATAATGCCCCCACGGCTGAAAGGGCGAGCATGTTTGGTGTGACGGGGATTCTATCCCGCGACCCTCAGATTGCGAGTCGAGTGCCCTAACCACCTGGCCATGCCGGGCCCCAGAAAACATGAAGCAAAGAATAGTACAATTGTACAAATATAGTTGAGAGGTAGTCTAAAAAAATAGGAAACAGGGGAACTGATTACATAAAAATGAATAATAAAAGAGTAAATAAGGAACCTGGTAAAAAAAAACAACACATTCTGAATCATTTTTTCACAAACAAAGATTTGACTAACATTCACTCTGAAAAATTTAATGAAATGTTATAACAATGAAAGAATTAGCATTTTTAGACCTTGTATGCTATAATGTTTGATAAATTTTATTCCATAGGTATTCTATCAATGCGCGATTATAGGGATCTGTAAAATCCTTATATAGTTTACACACTTTACATAAACACTAAATAGTTTTTAATGTTTATATCTGAACGAAAGTTTACAAGGCGATATGTAACAAATATTTAGGAAAATCTGAATTAAAATTATATTGTTACATCGGATATTAAAGTTTTATAACTAAATAGTTAATCTTGGTTTTCTACTGTCACCGACAAAGATAAACTAGAATACATTTAGAAACCTGATCTTATATTTTCAACTAACATTTAATTTCATTATTTACTAATCTTTGTCAGTATGCTTGTGTATGTGTGGTGTGTGTGCGTATACATGTATAT
>NW_013765731.1:0-843 GCF_000517525.1 Limulus polyphemus
GTGAATTAGTGGACGTTATGTAGGATTGTTTGTGAATAGCCAGTAAAGTCATGCATTAGTGGACGTTATGTAGGATTGTTTGTGAATAGCCAGTAAAGTCATGCATTAGTGGACGTTATGTAGGATTGTTTGTGAATAGCCAGTAAAGTCATGAATAAGTGGACGTTATGTAGGATTGTTTGTGAATAGCCAGTAAAGTCATGAATTAGTGGATGTTATGTACGGTTATTTGTGAATAGCCAGTAAAGTCGTGAATTAGTGGACGTTATGTAGGATTGTTTGTGAATAGCCAGTAAAGTCACGCATTAGTGGACGTTATGTACGGTTATCTGTGAATAGCCAGTAAACTCATGCATTACTAGGAACCATATAGTTCTGTTTGTGAATGTCCAAGATCTTTTTACAATACTTTTTACTGGACCGTTTCTTGCAACCGGAGAACAGTCATTGTTTAAACGAAACGTAAAAAATTTACAGCAACTAAGGCAAAGAAGCACCAGAAGATGATGAAGAGATGATTAAGAATGATGACAGCGTTTCTAAGTTCCGGAAGTAACATCAAATTGGTTTACATAAGACGTCAGTAAAATGTAGCCGAAATTCGCTGCTCAAGTTTGGACTATTTAATGAAGAAATTGTACTAACATTTTAGTGTAATCGTTACACGCTTTGTGTAATGACTGCACTGAAAATACCAGAGTTAGTGTACTCTATTCAGTTTAGACTCTGTAATAAAAACACCACAGATAGTGTACTCTCTTCAGTTTAGACTCTGTAATAAAAACACCACAGATAGTGTACTCTATTCAGTTTAGACTCTGTAATAAAAACACCACAGATAGC
>NW_013765732.1:0-865 GCF_000517525.1 Limulus polyphemus
GAAGTTGTTGTACCAAATAACGCTAAAGATGAGTATGTTGGTTACAAATTCGGAAACTAGAGTTACACCTAAGTGTTCGTGGAATTGTTGTACCAAATAACGCTAAAGATGCGTATGGTGGTTACAAATTCGGTAACTAGAGTTACACCTAGGTGTTCGTGGAGTTGTTTTACCAAATAACGCTAAAGATGAGTATGGGTTACACATTCAGTAACTGGAGTTACACCTAGGTGTTGATGGAGTAGTTGTGCCAAATAAAGTTAAAGATGAGTATGGTGGTTTTAAATTCGGTAACTAGAGTTACACTTAGGTATTCGTGGAGATGTTGTACCAAATAACGCTACAGATGAGTATGGTGGTTACAAATTCGGTAACTAGAGTTACACCTAGGTGTTCGTGGAGTTGTTGTACCAAATAACGGTAACGATGAGTATGGTGGTTATAAATTCGGTAACTATAGTTACACCAAGGTGTTCATGGAGTAGTTGTGCCAGGTAAAGCTAAAGATGAGTATGGTGTTTCTAAATTCGGTAACTAGAGTTACACCTAGGTATTCGTGGAGTTGTTGTACCAAATAACGCTAAAGATGAGTATGTTGGTTACAAATTCGGAAACTAGAGTTACACCTAGGTGTTCGTGGAGTTGTTGTACGAAATAATGCTAAAGATGCGTATGGTGGTTACAAATTCGGTAACTAGAGTTTCAGCTAGGTGTTCGTGGAGTGGCTGTACCAAATAACGCTAAAAATGAGTATGGGGTTATAAATTCGGTAACTAGAGTTAAACCTAAGTGTTCCTGGAGTAGTTTTACCAAGTAAGGCTAAAGATGAGTATGGTGGTTTTTGAATTCCGTCACTAGAGTTACA
>NW_013765733.1:0-1033 GCF_000517525.1 Limulus polyphemus
AAAGAATAAACCAGTTTTATTTAAGAAAGGACTTGTGTCGCTAAAGTCTTGTCGGAACGAAATTTACGGAAAATTAACTAACGAACGGAGGCGTAACAGTATCTTACATAGTGCTAGTGTTACTAATAGTACTATCCTAAGTTAGTTAGACTAACATCAGACCTATACTAACTAATATACAGTATACTGTAGTATAACAAATTTGACGTTAGATCACTTTTCAATATTATCTTCATTATTAATCTACACTCACCTAAAGGATATGGCTTCACGGGTAATACTTTGAGTATTTGGACGATTGTTTCACAAACGTCACACGCATGCGTATATCTCCTATCCATATGGAAACAGATGTGATTACGCTGCAGAATGCTATCTTTTTCCACCACATTCAGTAAGTTTATAAGAATGCTATTATACTTCATATAATCAGTTTTAACCTTCTAATCATTGTTTCTCTACAAATTAAAACTGTCTGTTGTTTAAGCGATTTCTGCTTATTACTAATACTAGATTAGTGATTCGGTTTCACTCTCAACTTCAACTTGTTCAAGAAACAGCATGGCGACGAATGACATTCGAGTAAGTAACTTAGTCAGTGAGCTAATTAATAATTTTATTTTTATCTATTTATGGTACTAAAGTAAGTATCAGTAAGAACTATGTTTTTAAAATTCACACAGGTTTTTATCGGTTGTATATAGTAAAATTTTTGTTCATGTTATTCGCAACGTTTCATCAGATTTATCTGTCATCGCCAGATGGGATACAAATTACAAGTTCGTAATGATGACAAAACCTTGTCGAAACGTTGTACATTTGCTGTTGTATTAAAGTTTTTCGATACTGTCTGTTTCGATGACGAGGAACCCACTTTGAGACTAATAATGGCTGGAGACGGCTTGAATGGGTAATGAATATTTGACAAATTTGTAATGATCGTTCCATTGTTTCAGATCAAACAAACAGTATCTTTGTCAAATATTGTAATGAACGTTCCATTGTTTCAGATCAAACAAACAGTATCTTTGTC
>NW_013765734.1:0-1024 GCF_000517525.1 Limulus polyphemus
AAACATCAACTTTGCTGAAGTGTATCCAGTGGTTTCATGCTCTGCTGTCCTATAGGCCATCAACAGTGGAGGGAGTAAGACATCTCGGTCATCTTGGTGGCTATTACAAAACTTTGCCAATTCCTGTCCAAGTGTCCAGTTGTACTTTTCTACCATCCCATCAGACTATGGGTGAAGTGGCATTATTCTGGTCTTTCGTATGCCAAACAACTTGCAGCATTCATGGAACACAGCTGATTCAAAGTTACGGCCTTGATCTGAATGCAGTTCATATGGCATACCAAATCTGAAGAAGAAATCACTAATAGCCGAAGCTACAATTGTAGCTTCCTGATTTGGTATTTCATATGCCTCAGGCCACTTGGTGAAATAATCCATCACCATACAAATGTACCTGTTTCCAGCACGAGATTGGGGCAAAGAACCAGCGATGTCAACAGCTACTCTTTCCATTGGTGCGCCATCTTGATATAACTTCATTGGAACACGTCCCCTGTGCTTGGGTCCCCTTTTAGCACAACATGTACTGCAGGTCCTGCACCATTCTTCCACATCTTGCCTCATAGCTATCCAGTAAAATATCTGTCGTAGGTGACTCAATGTCTTCTTAACTCCGAGATGTCCTCCTGTTGAACTATCATGGGATTGACGCAGCACAATTCCTGTAAATTTCTCGGTATAACCGTTTGCCAGGTCGTCACTTTCTCATCTGCAGTTTCCAAATTCCAGAGAAGAATACCGTCTTCAAGCTTCAACTGGTCCCATTGTGCCCAATAGTTCTTTGTCACAGGGCTTAAGCTAGACACCTTCTCCTGAGCAGGGTGCAAAACACTTGCTTTTAGAAAATCAGTTATTGGCTTCAAATCTTGGTCTTTCTCCTGCTCTGATTTAATATCTATACCTGGTTCCATTTCACCATCATCAACTCCTTCAGTCACTTTGACTTCAGCAATGTCTGCAGTCATTTTTGCGGGGTCTTCGGCTGAGTCCATCGGCATTTCCAAGAGATTTTCCTTCTATGTAT
>NW_013765735.1:0-840 GCF_000517525.1 Limulus polyphemus
CTTTAGCAGTAAGTGACGTCGATTAAATGAATCACAAAACATTTCCAATCGTTCATCCTTAAAATTTATTCTTTATTTCTAGATGTCATTCCCTGCAGATATAAATGAAAATGAAATTGAAAGTTGCTAGAATATAATGGAACATTCTAAGCATTTTAGCTGAGTTAAAATTCTCTGAAATGGATGACTCAATGGTTTCTAAAAGCCAATTTCCTTATAGAGTCTATACGTCAATTTATAAAAATAGTACAAGCTTCTACTTTAGTACACAAATATCTTCAAGATAGTCTAAGAAAGAAAAATTTTAGATCTTCACACTTTGCTTTCTTGAAATTGTAAATAAATTTCTCGAAACAGGTAAAACTGAAAAACAAGTGGTAACTCGTGTCACAGATTAAGCTTCACATTATTTTTTTCTAAACAGTTTGAGCCCTCAGAGCTTTTAATTCAAAATTTAGTGATATGTTCTTTGTTGTTGAAATTAGGTTGTACTCATAATTTTAATCACTTTGTTTCTGAAGCCCTAGTAACAATGTTACCAAGGGTTCGGCAGACATGCTACATAGACATTGCAGCTACACTATAAAGAATATAATAGTCATACTACCTAGATTTTGCGGTTATACAAAGAGGACCATAGCAGTCACGCGAATAGTCCTTGCAGCTACAATACAAAAGCACATAACAGTCATGCTATCTAGATGTTGCACCAATACTATCAGGAGTGTACTAGTCATGCTACCTAGACCTCTCAGCTACACTCTAAAGAACATAACAGTCATGCTACCTATACCTCTCAGCTACACTCTAAAGAACATAACAGTCACGCTACCTATACCT
>NW_013765736.1:0-842 GCF_000517525.1 Limulus polyphemus
AACGGAAGATACAAGTGAAGCAAGCACACCCCTCTACTATACAAGATGCAATGGCCAGAGCTCTTGAATTCGAATCCTACATTAAGTCCAGCACAGAGGTACCAAGGTTGGTACAGTCATCAGGAGTCAAGGCCAGAAAAGGGCAGCTTTCAGAGAAGTTTAAAGGATATTTAATAATGGTTGGAGACGGCTTGAATGGGTAATGAAGAAAAACTTTAATATAAGTTTAACATAACAGCAAATACGACGTTTTTTCATCATCAGGTACCTGTCATCGAATTTGAAAGACTTTGCTGGCAGTGTAACAAACTGGGGACAAAAAAGCTCAATGCCGGAAACTTCAACACAGGTGAGATGCCACGGCAGGAAAGGCTGCTACCCAGAAATGTTGTTGGAACTAAGGAGAACAAGGACATACGAGGAGCCAGTGTAAGAAAAATACTACCAATAAGTCAGCCTCGGGGAGACCAGTAATTGTTGGTGTTGAGGGACGCCCACCAACTCCCATTGTGAAAGTCCCAACAGCTAGGTGTAAAATGCCAAGCACACATAGTATCTACGTGACAGGAAAGCTGGATGGCCAAAAGTGCAACTTTGTCTTAGATTCTGCATCCCAGCAAACCCTTGTGAGTATCAAGGTGTTAGATCACAAAGAAGTACCAGAAGCCACACAAAAGCTCTGTGGTGTGACAGGACATTCTGCAAGGTTGTGGGGACCAGTGTGGGTAACTATTGAGCTCATGGGCATAAAAGACAGACAAAAAGTATATTTCGCTGACATTGAAGATCAATGCATACTAGGGTTGGACTACTTACTACCGAGGAAGTATGTAGTTAACTTT
>NW_013765737.1:0-843 GCF_000517525.1 Limulus polyphemus
TTGACCGTCACATTATAATGCCCCCACGGCTGAAAGGGCGAGCATGTTTGGTGTGACGGGGATTCGAACCCGCGACCCTCAGATTGCGAGTCGAGTGCCGTAACCACCTGGCCATGCCGGGCAATAGACAGATAGATAGATGTTACACCACAAATGTAGCATCGTAAACTGATTGCCAGAGCAATAGTCATGCAGATATGGTGTAAATACAAGAAATGTAGGGAAAGTTTAATCAGTGTGCACGCTTAATTAAAATCTACTATTGTGATTTGTGACTATAACGTTTGATGCGATCATATTTATTAAAAAAGAAAAAAGACCATGACTTGTTAACCTTTAATATGTTTCGCCGTTAGTTTTTATATCGAACTAATACAAACAGAACGTTACATCCTCATGATTGGCGATTATCATAATTGAGAAATATAACAAAAACAGGACACTGAAATAATGCTATCTGGTTGTGAAGACGTTGCTAATAAAATGGGCGTCTGCAGAATGGGGCAAGGAAGGTGGCATTTGCCCTCCTGAAATTCCAGAAGAAAATTTATTTTAATAATATGTTAGAAAATAATACTTTTTAAAATATAAATGACGAAACTAGGTTTACATAAATAAGCCATAATCAGCCAGGGTATCGCATTCAAACTTCAAGGTAAATGTCCTGCACTCTGTGATGACTTGCCCCATCTGCAATAAATTCTGCTGGCGCTCATGAATATCTAATTCGAGAAAAATAACCGAAAATGACCAAAATGCATCTATTGGGAAGTGACGAAATCTTTCCCTCAAATGACCAAAATGCGTCTATTGGAAAGTGACGATATCTTTCCCTCAAATGAC
>NW_013765738.1:0-842 GCF_000517525.1 Limulus polyphemus
TCAATTAACAAACGGAGACGTAACAATACCTACATAGATCTAGTGTATTTTGTTGATTTAGTCACTCATTGTGCTGTTATCAAACACAGGTTTAATCTGTTACCAGCTGCATTCATTCAGTATACGTAACGCAAACCTAGGCATTGAATTTCCACATTAATACTTGTGTGAGGAGTTTTGTCTCTTAAAGTATGATTCACTTGTGTAGCTTCTCCTAGTGTTGTTTCAAGATGCCCATACTGAATAATAATGTACACATCATTAATTCTTGTTTATCTAACTGGAACGCACACCTAACAAAATTCTACCAATATTTAAATTACGAGTCAATGAACTATAGATTATTATTTTAGATTGTCTAGTAAGTTTTGCTTTTTATAGTGACTGCGAATTCTACCGTAAGAGGGGTGCTTGAAAAAAACTGATACTGACCCCATACTTAATGTAGTTTATTCTCTTCTTCTTAATATATTGTTACGTCTCTGGTCGTTTGTTAATTTCCCGTAGAAATTCTTTCCGAAACACTTCAGCGATACAAGTCCTTTCTTAAATAATACTAATTTATTCTTTCTCAATACAACTTTGTAATACACAGAGTTTCCACAGTCATATTAACTTCACAACGATTCACGCACTTTACTTACGGTCACTACAACTCACTTGACTCAATTATGTCTCTATATCTGTCTATCTGCAATTATTATCTCCGCTTTATTTGCCGGGATTATATGCTAAAACAGGGGGCGTCTAGAAAAGACTAGAGTTGCCAGGAACAGTCATGATCCTTCTAGAAACTCATGACGCGTTACCAGGGTCACGTGACTTCCGCTGTCGTAACACTA
>NW_013765739.1:0-842 GCF_000517525.1 Limulus polyphemus
TTTTACCAAATTTATCCCAGATACCAACGTGCTGTAATGCTTCCACATAGTTATGTACATTTTTCTTCGTGAAGGTTTCTCATCTGGCAATGTGTCTTTGTACAAAGCCTTTATTTATTTCAACTCGAATTGGTGGCATAATAAAGCCATCAGCACATTGTTTTTGTATCGAACCTCCACTTAATGTATTTTGCATTCTGGAAATGTCATGACAAAGGTTTAAGCTGGACATCATCTCACTCTAATCAGTGCATTTTTGGTAATCAATAAACATGTCCATAAGGTGATTTGGATCTGCTGAGAAAATAATTTTGCAATCACTACTGACAGAAAGGAAACCATCTGCATGTAATATGGAATATATTTTATTGATATTTCTTTACCATGTGTTCCTTGTCGAGCTTCACTGCTTGGAAAATGGAAATAATGTGAATAATTCATAGGAAATGCTGCCTGTAGCTCTCTCAGTTTTTGAATATCGTACATCTGTGGCTTGCATGAACAAGTCTTGGTTCCTCCAGTCACAGAATCTGTGGTTCGGCATGGCCAGGTGGTTAGGTTGCTTGACTCTGCGGAACGCGGGTTCGAATCCTCGTGACACCAAACATGCTCGCCCTTTTAGCCTTGGGGGCGTTATAATGTGACAGTCAATCCCACTATTCGTTGGTAAAAGTGTAGCCCAAGATCCAAGAGCAGGCGGTGAGTGGTGTTGACTAGTGCCTTCTCTCTCGTGTATCATTTCTAAATCTGAGACGGCTAGTTCAAATAGCTCTCTAGTAGCTCAACACGAAAGTAAAAAGCAAACAAACAAACAAACACAGAATCTGGAAGCTCAACATAAT
>NW_013765740.1:0-1144 GCF_000517525.1 Limulus polyphemus
GGGCTCTGACCCTTTGACCAGGACGCCGCCCTTGGCTAGTCGTTTGATTGTTGTGATGTGAACTTTCGGCTTACATCGTTTGATTTCAGCCGCAAGTTGTGGTTCCCTGTAGTGTGCTGGAATGCATTGGATTATGATGGCGTTTTGTGGTGTGTTTTTGTGTGTTACATTTCTAGGAATAGTTGTGTTTTGTGCTGTTTGTTTTCTTGTTTTCTTTGATTGTACTAGTTTGAAATTGTTTTGATCTTCTGGTGTTTCTTGGGGATTATCTTCGTGTAATTCTTTTTGTGTCCCTTGTTGGTTGTGTGAGTTTCCATGTACTTCTTTGAGTTTAGTTTGTGTATGGATATAACTTATACTATTAAATATGTATTTCGAAATATATGTGTGTACGTCAACGCTAACGTTAGCGTCAGTATTGTTACGTAAGCTGAAATTTCGAGAAACTCTTCACACGCTTATAAGTATAAACAACACGACACGCCAAAAGAACAATATATATTATTTGTTTGATATAGTTGGTATGCTATAAACTTCAGAAGCCAATCCACTAGCCAATCGGGGTTGAGTGAGAGGTCCAGCTAAAACTGAACCAACTAGAGCTTGAACAATCTCGTATCGAAGCCGACAAAGAACACGCTTGAATCGAAGCCGAGAAACTTAACTGGTAAAGCATAAGAAGCTTATGCTGCTCTCTCTTTAGAAGATTGTACGAATTATGAAAAGGTAAAGCAGCTATTCTCAATGCATACGAGTTAGTACCAGAGGCTTATCGCTAAAAGTTTCGAGATAATCAAACTAATGTGGAATTTGCCGTCGAAAAAAAGGTTTAGTTTGATTGATGGTGTAATTCTATGCATATTGGCAATAGTTTCGACAAACAAAGACAATTGTCTAATTGAGGAATTTAAACGTTGTGCACGTGATGACCTCAAAAGTTATTTGGATGAAAAGAAAGTTGAAACACCATAGGAAGCAGCTGCTCTTTCCGATGATTACACTTGAACACATAAAACCACTTTTTATAAAAAGAAATTCTTACCATCTCGACGAAATCCTGTATCTATTTATTCGAGCAAAGTGGAGAATCCTTCTAAAAAATCCAGCTCCTCTTGTTCGAAATCTTCTGAAAATCAGGGTAAAA
>NW_013765741.1:0-832 GCF_000517525.1 Limulus polyphemus
CAACAATGGTTCTACAGCTACTATTTTTGATAAACAATGGTTCTACAGTTACTATTGTTCATCAACAGTGGTTCTACAGCTACTATTTTCATCAACAATTGTTCTACAGCTACTATTTTCATCAACAATTGTTCTACAGCTACTATTGATGATAAACAATGGCTCTACAGATACTGTTGTTGATCAACAATGGTTCTACGGCTACTATTGTTGATAAACAATGACTCTACGGATACTATTGTTCATCAACAATGGTTCTCCATTTATTATTGTTCGACTTTATCTGAAAACGAAAATTGTAAAAGTGCTTACAGATACGAAGCAAGCAGATGAGTTTGTGCAAACTGCAAGTGGTTATAAAATGCCAACAAGAGAAAAGTACGAAGTCACTTAAACTAACTTCAAATATATTCACAGGTTCAATAACCGCCAAGTTTTGAGTATTTGAAAAGGATGACGTTTCGAGCTAGCGCTCTTCGTCAGATCGTACAGCTTACAACACGTGGAATTGTATTGTTTTTGTTTAAAGTTAAGCACAAAGCTACCCGATGCTCTGCTCACCACGGAGAATCGAAACCCGGTTTCTAGCGTTGTAAGTCCGCAGACATACCGATGTGCCCCTGGTGGACTGGAATTTTCTTGAAAGTTAAAAAATATGAGCAATATGAAACGCGAATTGTGTTAGAGTAAACAATGATTCATTAGCGAGTTTGTTGCAGTGGTTGATTTGGTTATTGAGTTACTGTGTTTGCTAGTCGATTTGTTCTGTTATTTCAGTTTTTAATGTTGGTTTGTAGTTTTAACAAAGTACTAGAGACACGATTAAGTGCTG
>NW_013765742.1:0-841 GCF_000517525.1 Limulus polyphemus
TGTGCTGGACTTAATGTAGGATTCAAATTCAAGAGCTCTGGCCATTGCCACTGCATACTAGAGGGGTGTGCATGCTTCACTTGTATCTTAAGTTGTGGACTGTCCAAGGCATCTACGAACTGATCCCTCAGCAACAACTTGAGGAGATCGGGTGGTGCTGTTGGGTAGGCCACACTTTCCAAATCCTGTTCCAGCTCTTCCAGGCTCTCCCCTTTAGCATGGACTCTAGTCCTAAACCTAGCCCTGTAGATTTCAGACTGATTTTGAGTTCCATACCTGAGTTCTAGAGCAGCTACCAGTACTCTATAGTTGTGCCTGTCATTTGCTAACAACTGTCCAAGTATTTCCAGTGGTTGTCCCTTCAGGCTCGTTGCCAAGTACATTACTTTCTGCTCCTATGTCCATCCATTCATTTCTGCCAGTAGCTCAAATTGTGCTCTATATGCTTCCCACGGTGCCTTCCTATCGAATTCCTGTGGCTTCCTTCTTACTAGATCACCCCTATTGTTGACATTCATATCTGGGATGTGACTTCTAACAGGACTGAAGATGTCTGCATTAGGGTTTAGGTGAGGGGTCTGGAAGGGGCTTCCTGTTGTCTGGGGCTGATTAGGTCCATGGTTAGTATATCCTCCTTGTGTAAAAGACAGTAAATCGTCCTTTAATGTATTTAATTCACTTTGAAATTTACTAATATTTTCCATTTATGTATGCTGGCTTTCTCTCAACTGTTGGAGACTTTCTTCCTGTTTCTTTTCTTGTTTGAGTTGCCACTGGTGCTGGTTTTTTTGCCTACTGCTGTAGTCTCTCTTCTTGTTTCTTTTCTTTCTCCTCCAACCAC
>NW_013765743.1:0-842 GCF_000517525.1 Limulus polyphemus
ATGACACAATAAAACTGGATATATTAAAAACGGGGCACAGCCCTAAAAAAAAGATTTTAAACATTTCGCACTACGTCGTCGTCATCAGGAGTAAATTGTTATTTGATTATTCTTTGGACCTGAAAACTTTTGTTGTTGGATGTTTTAGGGCAAAGCCACATTGGGCTATCTGCTGTGTCCACCACGGGGAATCGGACTCAGGATTTTAACGTTGTAAGTCCTTAAACTTACCGCTGTCCCACCGGAGTACTCGCGAGTAAGCGTTATAAGACATTGACTTTTTTGCATGCAATATATTTATAACAATAAATTTATATAAACACTCTCTAGCGCTATCTCGCCCTCGAACACAATAGCTACACAAATCATCCGGATAAACTAACAAAACTGACTTCTAGTATCTTTGAGTTTTACAACACTTGGACCAAAATCTTTATTTAAAATGTTTTTAGTTTCTTCTACCGATTCGTTTTCATTTAGTTCCAAATTTAACTCAACCTAATTCATCAGTTGAACATTATTCTAGTCCGAAAGGTGATATGTGCGTGTCACATGTTCCATTAATTTTGTTTGTAGTTAAGCATAGAGCTACACAGTGGACTATCTGTGCTGTGTCCACCATGGGTATGGAAACCCGATTTATAGCATCATAAATCCGCAGACTTACTGTTGTGTCACTGGGGGGCGTTCCATTAAAGCAGATTCATGTTGTTTTTTTTAGTTCTCTATATTTTTGTCGAGTATAAGCCGAACCACAGAAACACTACACTATAATCTTTTGTACTATTGTACCTAGTGTTGAAATTTAGAACTAATACGGTAGATTATGGTATATTAATCGT
>NW_013765744.1:0-841 GCF_000517525.1 Limulus polyphemus
GCTTCTCGTTTCCATTTTTTTGTCCCACTCTCTGACACCAAATCGTTACGCCTCCGTTCGTTAGTTAATTTTCCATAAAAATTCTTTCCGAAGAAACTTTAGCGATACAAGTCCTTTCTTAAATAAAACTAGTTTATTCTTTCTTAATTTCCACAGTCGTGCTATAACAAACTCTATAATTCACAACGAACGTCTCACGTGCTCGACTCAACTGTCAATTACTCGTTACATTGTTGCTGTCACGTCTTGACCATCTTAGATATAAAAGAATACCAAAATCTAGTAAACGCTCGAGCATTCAGGAAGGGACAGGATCCTTCTAGAAGTTCATGACGTGTTACTAGCGTCAAGTGACTTCAGCTGTCATAACA
Source organism: Limulus polyphemus (assembly GCF_000517525.1). Taxonomy (NCBI): domain Eukaryota; kingdom Metazoa; phylum Arthropoda; class Merostomata; order Xiphosura; family Limulidae; genus Limulus; species Limulus polyphemus. The sequence goes on from NW_013765744.1 coordinate 372, forward strand.
ATATTTAGGCCTACTTCCTATAATCGTCTGCTTTGTGTCAAAGTTCACACAGGCAGGTTCAATTGCTTTAGAACACCCTTAGATGAGACAAATTATTCTCCTAAAATGTCAGAAAACTGTTTTTCTCACTTTAACATATCAACCATTAGGTTATTCATTCCCACGAGGGATAACTTTAAGTTTTCTAACCTTTCCATTGGCTGCACTTCTACTTCCCATGAGTTAACTTTCTCAATTTGTACTGTCTGTGTTTTCTGCTTGTCTCACATTATTTATATGTTTATCACTTATCATCTACCTGCCTTCTAGAAATCTCTATTCTCAATGTCAATGTATTGCATGCAACATTCGATAGTTTTCAACATAAAAAATTATAAACACAACTTCCAACAATTGTCTGCTTTTAACTCTCTTATTATAAAAAAACTAAACAATCATAAAATATTAACTCACAAAATAAATTAATTAAT
>NW_013765745.1:0-840 GCF_000517525.1 Limulus polyphemus
GTCTCAAGTAAATGTACATGTTTTCATTTCAAATTCCACAGTCATTATTATTAATTTGGTTGAAGTTTTTGGGGATATTGTTTGTCTTTCTATTTGCATTTTGTTTGCCATGCTATACATTGTTCACAGTATGTGTGGGTGCTGCATGGCTTGTGATGTTGTATGTGTGGAGCATTACTTTTTGATGCTTAGAAACCCTTTAAATTGCCTTGTATAAAGGTGTATTCTAAATGAATAAATAAAAGCAATTTAGTCACTATGCATACATCAAAAGAACATGTTCTTATATAATGCAAAAAGTTTCTATTTGAAATTAGAACAGTGTTTGAAATAGCGCAAGGGGATGGTATGTTAGCAAGGAAGAAATTGAATATGTATATGGTTGTCCCACAAACTTTAGAAGTATCAGGCCCCCACCAAAGTTGATCTCATCTTGAATGCAACTGTCCCGTGAAACAGTAGATAAGTTCCTTGACCATTCCAGTTACAAAAGTAACACCTCAGGTGAATTAATCACAGGACCTAAAGTGGATTTAAGATGCTCCAAATCAGTACTTAGAAAAAATTGTTAGTTATATATAAGAAATATATACTATAGGAGATTAAGGTGTATGTAGTGTTTACATACAGCATTCCTACACATTCATTGTAAAGGAAAACATGATTCTCTATTATCAATGTTTTCATATCATTATTTTAAACTAAACTAAAATCAAATATAAATTGTATTTTGTAATTGATGTGACTGTTAATTGAAATTGCTTTCCACAGGATGCTGGAATGTGGAGTGAGGCTCTGAGAGTGTGTAAAGATTACATTCCAAGTCGACTGTCTCAGCTT
>NW_013765746.1:0-840 GCF_000517525.1 Limulus polyphemus
TAACACTGCTCAAGTCCAGTCACTTCATTACTGACACCAATGACAGTAACGCAAACCCAGGATGGCATAGAATCGGTGGTTTCACATATATGCAGCTATTTTTTTTTGTATTTCACATGATTATCATTGCACCACCAAGAAGAAAATGCTTTTAACACCTTGGTCATTGTTTTAAGTACTATCTGTGTGGTCAAAAGCTAATTTTGAAGGTCGATTATATGCCATTCTCGTGTATTGGAAGTTTCCAGAAACAAGAGGAGGTTTAAATTACCATGCTTCAGGAATAAGAAGATATAGTATTGGGCCATGAAAAACAACAACAGAAAACAGAGAAAGGACGATAAATTTATGAGTAAATCATTTAAAGTTTACCCCTTATATAGTGGTCAGATCTGACAGTTCCTGTAATATCTTATAGACACACAGTAGTAGCACTAGCATACACCAATCCTCCAAAATTAAAATACAGATATAAAGATATAAGTATGGCCAAAGTTTGAGTTAGACGGAACGAACCGGTACGCCGTTCCGGTTGTTAACTTAATTTGTTATCAAATCGTTCATGTTGTTAAACTGTTCAAGCAGATTTGTGCAGCATGGGACTGCTGTTCGCAAAATTGGATATCAAACCTGGCCGCTCCAGTTGTTAATTTTTTACATCTCAAACATTGTCTATGCTACAAAGTGTTAACGTCTTCGGTTACATTAGACATTTCTTTGCGGTCTTTCAAATACCTATATAAATATAATAATACTGTCTCTCCATAAAACTACTTACGTAGGGTGTGGATGGATCTTCACCAAAATTGGTATGGAGATTCATTAGGTCCATGCGGGGGT
>NW_013765747.1:0-841 GCF_000517525.1 Limulus polyphemus
GTCTCTAGAGGTGACTAGGAATCGAGAGTTCCTATTAAGTTGTAACTAAAGGTGACTAGGTCTCGATTATTGGTATTGTCTCTAGAGGTAACTAGGAATCGATTATTGGTATTGTCTCTAGAGGTGACTATGACTCGAGTGTTGCTATTAAGTTGTCACTAAAGGTGACTAGGACTCGATTGTTGTTGTGGTCTTTAAAGGTGAACAGTACTATATTTTTGGTATTGTCTCTAGAGGTGACGAGGACTGGAGTGTTGCTATTAAGTTGTCAATAGAGGTAACTAGGACTGGAGTGTTCCTATTAAGTAATCAATAGATGTAACTAGTACTCGATTATTGATATTGTCTCTAGAGGTGACCAGGACTCGACTGTTAATATTAAGTTGTCATTAAGCTGACTGGGACACGATTGTTGGTTTGGTTTCTAGAGGTGACCAGGACTATATTTTTGGTATTGTCTGTAGAGGTGACTAGGACTGGAGTGTTGCTATTAAGTTGTCAATAGAGGTGACTAGAACTCGATTGTTGGTATTGTCTAAAGTTGTATAGGACTCGATTGTTGGTATTGTCTAGAGGTGACTAGGTATGGATTATTGGTATTGTCTCTAGAGGTGACCAGGACTCGAGTGTTGCTATTAAGTTAACACTAAAGGTGATTGGGACTCGATTGTTGGTATTGTCTCTAGAGGTGACTAGGACTCGAGTGTTGCTATTAAGTTGTCATTAAAGGTGACTGGGATTCGAGTGTTGCTATTAAGTTGTCACTAAAGGTGACTTGGACTCGAGTGCTGCTATTAAGTTGTCACTAAAGATGACTAGGACTCGATTGTTGGTATTTTCT
>NW_013765748.1:0-1595 GCF_000517525.1 Limulus polyphemus
TCACGATTTTTGCACTTACGTGTCATCGAAGTAAACGATGATAGAAGAGTCCTTAATCCCGCCAACTACCTAAAGAACCCATGGATTTAATATACAGGGTGGGCGAAAATTCTGGACACCCCACTTATTTAAAGCTCATATTAACAATTTACTTTGCACTATTTAGTAATAATTGTGGCGAAAGAACTAACGCTTTGAAACAATACGTTGTTGAAACTTTCGCTAAGGTCACCCCTAATATGAAGGATGTCACATCACACGTGGAGACGTATCATTCTATGAAGACCAACAGGCAGAAATTTTGGATTATTAATCAAACATTTTGTTAGTCTGTGTCAATATGAGATATGTAAATATATCAATATGCAATGAATTCTTCCTTTGTGTACACTATATTTTTTGAGGGGGTGCCCAACCTGTACAAAGACTGGGTGTATTATAAAGAAATGTGACAACACAAAAACAATGATTCACACATTTTACCCACAAATCAAGCTACAATTAATTTTGAAGTCTTCCTTCGAAATTCACAACTTGTTTCTAAAGAAAGACCTTCTGCCTACTCCCTTCCGTTCATTGGTGGTTTAAAAATACACCTATGGTGACTGATAGTCCTATCTTAGCAAATCTGAAGTGGCAGTTAAATATATGCGTCTATAAACGTATATGAGTATCAAGCAGGACTGGAAAGCAACTGTTAATTCGTACATTTGACTATACGGATGGCTTACTTATTTCCAGTAATTTGTCAACTTTAAATAGCACAGTTGGTTCGTAATAACTCTTCTTATTATAAATTACTCTTTATTCCGTGTATGTATTAGATCATCAAGTTTTTGTTTGAAGTTAAGCACAAAGCTACACAATGGGCTATCTGTGCTCTGCCCACCACGGGTATCGAAACCCGGTTTCTATCGTTGTAAGTCCGCAGACATACCGCTGGGGGGCAAGTCATCAAGAAACACTTTCATTAGCCAGCCCCCAAAATACGTACATCACGTTAAACGAACCATCCAAACGTCACGTTAGTGTAGCCTATATAATGTGTAAAGTTTAATATACTCTAATCCCTCCAGTTTATCTCTTCGAAAACAGGATAATTTTATTCAATGGAAAAGGTAGATTGCATTTCGTTACAAATTACATAACGTCTTATCAAAATCAATAGTTTTTGAGAAATAATTTGCACGGAAATATGAAGGTAATATCCACGTAAAAGATGTTTCTGTTAAAAGAGACAACCTCAGTGGCATAGAAACAAGTATGAGGGCTTATAACGCAAAAAAAAAAAAAAAATTAGATAATCCTGGTGGGCACAGATAGCCCATTGTGTGCTTAACAACAAACAAGTCCAAGGAGGGGAATTGATATTGTTTTATAAAAGAAGTTTTTACCTTGTCATAGCTAAAGTATTAAAAATTTCAATTATCATAACCTCAAAATCCATTTGTATATAAATATACATTGTTTAACTAAGTTACTAACCATATAGAAAAAAATCTACTAATGTTACATGTGCATGTATATTTATATATAAATTATAATAGAAACAATTTATCTTAGCCAAGGATTTTCACAATAGTGGAAATAATTAC
>NW_013765749.1:0-840 GCF_000517525.1 Limulus polyphemus
CGTCGGTAACTGACTGACTTATTAACTCCATCACTGAGCAACAGATGCACTAACTCTCACTCACTAACTGTCACTGAACTTATTAACTCATTAACTAACTTTCTCAGTCTGGCGTTTTTATAGTTCACTTGTTTTCTACCTAGTAAAGAAAGCTTCTACATGTTGCTAGTCATCATTGCATAATGATAAGCTCCCCCTAGCAAACGAACATTTAATTTAAAATGTTAAGCAATTAATACCAATTGCGAGTCAACACCCTTAACCACCAAACCATGACACGCTCTAGGTGTTTCTTGAGCCGTTTCTACTTTGCTCCGTCTAGTTAAAAATTAGAAAAATAATAGGATGTTTGTAAAGCCATTGAAAAAAGTTTCCATCATATTTTAATGGAAAATTGTACGAAACCTTTTGCAAAAGATTTAGACCCTTGCTTGTAGGGGGGTGTTATAAATCGAAGGTCGAGCCTATTATTCGTTTGTAAAGGAAAAGCACAAAATTTAGCAGTAGGGTGTTGACTAGGTGCCTTCGCTCTAGTCTATCACTGCTAGATTATGCTAGAGCTTTGTGCAAAATTAAATAGAAAAATCCAATTTTGTAATAAAAATAATCTAAATAAAGATGTAAAGATGTATTTCTGAAAATGTCGAAAAAAATGCTATTTTCCAAACTCATAAATTAAAGTGAAAATAAAATTTTTAAAATAATAAATACGAGAATATGTATGAAAATAAAATCGTTAAGAAACTATGAATATAAACAATCCAATGGGAGTTTACCTATATATATAATATCTTTCGGAATATAAGACTTATTTTAAATACAAAGTTTTTTGGGGTAAAA
>NW_013765750.1:0-1206 GCF_000517525.1 Limulus polyphemus
CAAGCAATTGGGGGAATACAATTCCCCACTGCATTGTAACAGATTTCAGCAGTCACAATAGTTCTTCTTTCTGCAGAGGCCAGTGCTCCTACTTGTTTTTTCCCCCTTTCAGAGAGATAATCTTGGACATACTGTTGGGCATTGTGATTATGCCAGTTTCATCATTTATAGATACATGGCTGGGTGGGAAGAGAATCCAAAAGAGGCAAAAAGTTGGACACAGTTACTTTGTTAAATCCCGATGTTTCTGATGTCGATTCAGGCGGTCGTAACGAGAGTCTCGTATAGCGCTTGAAGAACCCATAGACAAAGTCTTCTCTTGCTATCTGGTTCTCCTTGTTGAAAGGATGTTCAATGTTATTCATTGCAGCACATTGAAGAGCTAGCCGACGATAATCTATTAACGTCAAGCCAAACATAAACAGCAGGTAACTAGCCAAGTCATCCTCTTGCTCAGGTGTGAACACGGTCCTGAAAAATATGAGAAAAACCAAGGATTAGACTGGCCAATACCATCATTGATATTTTGCTTCGGTCCTATGTCGATTGAAGGTTTGTAGTCAATAAAATTTTACTAAATGTTAATCATATACAGATACACAAACTATTTTCATTTCCTACAGTGTTGTTGTTGCTCCTATTGTTGGCATCTGCAATACTTTGGTGAGGAAAATCATTTCGTACCAATTGACAGAAGTGGTCCATTTTGGATGTCAACATTATTATTACATGTTATAGTATACATTACTTTGAACCCTGGCCCGGAATGGCCAGGTGGTTAGGGCGCTCGACTCGCAATCTGCGGGTGGCGGGTTCGAATCCCCGTCACACCAAATATGCTCGCCCTTTCAGCCGTGGGGTTATAATGGTCAATCCCACTATTCGTTGGTAAAAGAGTAGCCCAAGAGTTGGCGGTGGGTGGTGATGACTAGCTGCCTTCCCTCTAGTCTTACACTGCTAAATTAGAGACGGCTAGCGCAGATAGCCCCCGTGTAGCTTTGTGCGAAATTCAAAACAAACAAACTTTGAACCCGTGTAATTACATATAGTTCGCCTGAAACGTCGTAGCTTCTTTTTTGAAAGCTCTTCAGCATCTCTGTCTCTTCTTATAAATAAGAAGAGCGACCTTCTTATTTACCGACCTTCGAAATAAGGTCGTCTTTGCACACCATAACTTTTTGCAGCTAGGTCAAGACTCATTTCTTT
>NW_013765751.1:0-947 GCF_000517525.1 Limulus polyphemus
GCCATATGAACTGCATTCAGATCAAGGCCGTAACTTTGAATCAGCTGTGTTCCAAGAATGCTGCAAGTCAGCTTTGTACCAGGAGACAAGATGTGGTTGCATAATTCCAGGAAGACCAAAGGGAAGTCTCCTAAGTTGTCTTCGCCATGGGAAGGCCTATATGACATAGTGGATCGTCTCCCAGACGTGCCTTTCTGGATAAAATGTGGTCGGCGAGGTAAGCCAAAGGTGGTGCATGCCAACAGGTTTTGGCGTTATCACGGTCCAGGACATTTCAGTTGGGATGAAGTGAACAATGGAACAAATGACGCTGCTGAAGACGTGTCACCTGAAAAAGCCACTGTCGAAGAAGAAACTGTATTCGGTTTTGAGAATGGAAACAGTGAAGCCCTTGATGAAGTTACTACCACTGATGTGACTGTTACCAATGATAAAACGTTTCCTGATGAAGCAGATGAACCCCACATGAAGCAGAAGCCAACGAGACGTAGACCAGTATGGGAGAAGATATGTCCCATAAAATTAAGAGACTTTGTTGAATTGTAATTTTGTGTTTGTAATTCTGTACATTTATTTAAGTTATTGTTAATTGTTTATTGGTTTAATGTAAGTGGCTATTGTTCGGGACGAACAATACTAACGAAGGGGAAGTGTTACGACAGCGGAAGTCACACGACGCTGGGAGTATGCACGCCGAAGTTTCTTGAACGATCATGAATTTTCCTGGCAACTCTAGTTTGTTCGAGGTGACGGCAACAATGGAATCTAATTGAGCTGCAGACAAAGAGACTTTGACAATTGGGTCGAGCACGTGAGTCGTTGTGGTGAATTATAGCATTTGTTTAAGCTATAGCGTGACAGTGGAAATTATGTGAATTGAATTTCAAAGTTGTATTCAGTTTGTTTGTTTGTTTATAATTATGCACAAAGCTACACAAGGGCTATCT
>NW_013765752.1:0-1465 GCF_000517525.1 Limulus polyphemus
AGTTGGGTCAGCCTTCATAAGCACAACCCCGGTGGCTCAGCGGGAAGTAGTCACTTATAAACAAACCTGAGAAAGTAATAAACAACGAAACAAAGTTGGGTCAGCCTTCATAAGCACAACCCCGGTGGCTCAGCGGGAAGTCTGAGGGCTTGTAACCCTAGAAATACTAGCTGTGGACTTACCGTTTACTCCTTGTAAAATCTCCTTTCAACATTACTTCGAGGAAGTCTTTCCCTTCTCAGTAATATTTCCCTGAATTATTATTATTCTATCACTCTGTTATTTTATTTTACTGTTTCATTGTTTTGCGAACTAATGTTTATTATTTTTCTGTCTTTATATATCTAAATCCAACTTAAGTTGCTCTAATTTCTTGTTTTATATTTTCTTTCTAATTTTAATACTGTTTACGAAAAAAAGCTCAATAATGTAACCGTGCTCCACATTTAACGTGTGTAATTAGAACATCTGCGTATTCTAACCCTTCTTTCTGAGTCTAATTTCAATGTAATAAGGTCTTTACACTGCCTGAGAAGGACGTCTGCCCAAAACGTTGCACAAAATAAAACTTAGAAAAGTTTGCTTAGACGTGTCAATTTATCCTTTATTATATTTTATCAGAGCACAGATAGGTCATTGTGTAGCTTTCTGCTTCACAACAAACAAACAATGACCATATGTATGTATATATTAACAATGATTACATTTAATAAATAAACAAAACATAGACTTCATTAATCATTTGACTGACTTAGTCAGCTAATGATCCATAAGAAAAGTAAACTATAGACTTAAACTACACTATTACTGCTAGTTTTGCCATTACAAGATGTATGATCAAATGTAGTTTAAGTCTATAGTTTACTTTTCTTACTATTACTGCTAGTTTTGCCATTACAGGATGTATTACTATTATTTTGCAACTTATCAGGCGATTTCACTCACTCAAGAGGACCATTTTGGTAAGATTGCTGTTGTTGTTTTAACGTAAAGTTACACGATAGGCTATTTGCGCTCTGTCCAACGCAAGGACTCTAACCCCGGATTATAGCGTTGTAAGTCAGTAAAATTACCGCTAACCCAGCGGGAAACATTTGGTAAGGAAAGAATTTGACAAAATATCATTTTTCTTTTTATATGAAACAACGATGTTGTTATTACAGAACGCACACTAAGCCTAGTTCAGTAATAAATAGCATCATTACTCCACTTATTTAACTTAGGTTTGTCTGTTAATTAATAGTCTCTCTTTTATTCTCAAATCCTGTCAATTTTTTACCTTGGCAAGAATTTTAAATTGTCCTCTATTTATGGGTTTGTTATACCCATAAAATGCATGTATCTTAATATCAGAGTATGATTTAGATCTGTCGTCAGGTGTGAACATCTTAGCCTGCTCTTCACTGCAGCAGCCAGTATCTTAATATCAGAGTATGATTTAGATCTGTCGTCAGGTGTGAACATC
>NW_013765753.1:0-1314 GCF_000517525.1 Limulus polyphemus
TAAGTTAACGAGAATTACTACTTTACTGTTAAAGTGTCCCTAGAATACCCAGAAACTTACCCGAAAAAAAGTCATTGTAGAACCTCCTTCCAGAGTTCCGTAGGAAATTTTACTTTGTAAAGCAAGGTCTTCGACGCTTTCGATAGGAGTAATCATTCTTTCTACTGTAAGGAAAGCTGCCAAATTAGCCGTGTAGGAAGATACCAGAATTAGCGTGAAGAACCACCAGATGGCGCCAATAATACGGGTAGATGTTGCTTTAGGGTTAATGTCCGATCCTTGATGCATGAGGGTTACAATCATGAACCAGAAGCTGTTGCTGAGGCTGAACTGGTTTTCCATAATGTCGGTTTCCAAGATGCAGGGATGAGGGTTCTTCCATTCGTAAGGGCTAAACCTGGCTACGATAAACATGGTACAGCTGACGAGGATGTAGGCGGCTAGCACGTACAGCCAGATATCCACCGCTAGAGGACTCATGAAGGAAAACAGCTTGACTGGCATGCTGGTGGGCAGTTTGAATAAGATGCCAATCCCTAATGTCATGAATGGTTTGGTAAAGTCTATGACGCTTTCTCGAGCAAAGTTTATTGTCATAGAAGAAACGGCTAAGTCGGCATTCTGGAACGATAAACATAGAAGAAACGGCTAAGTCGGCATTCTGTAACAATAAACATAGACGAAACGGCTAAGTCGGCATTCTGTAACAATAAACATAGACGAAACGGTTAAATCGACATTCTGTAACGACAAACATAGAAGAAACGGCTAAGTCGGCATTCTGTAACAATAAACATAGACGAAACGGGTAAGTCGGCATTCTGTAACAATAAACATAGAACCGAAACGGCTAAGTCGGCATTCTGTAACAATAAACATAGACGAAACGTTTAAGTCGGCATTCTGTAACAATAAACATAGACGAAACGGCTAAGTCGGCATTCTGTAACAATAAACATAGACGAAACGGCTAAGTCGGCATTCTGTAACAATAAACATAGACGAAACGGCTAAGTCGACAATTTGTAGCAATAATAACGTTAATAATGTTAAAATGCTTTATAAAAGATCCTGCTAAGTTAAGAGCGACCTTTGAATATGACCAATTACATTGTTTGAAAGATACATTTATAAAGTTATGAACAAAAACACACAGAGAGACGTTGAATCTGGACGTTCCTACTGTAATATTGATGTTGTTGTTGTCTTACTTAATTAAAAGTAACTGTCAGTATAAGGCTTACACTATACTATAGAAATATATATATACACCTGGAAAAAAGTTAAGCACCCCCGTGTTTTTTCAAGTGATTC
>NW_013765754.1:0-836 GCF_000517525.1 Limulus polyphemus
GACCTGTTTATTTAAAGCAGCGTATTTTACCTTCAATATAAATAGATTCATAATCTGTGTTTTCGGAGGACCTGTTGCTTTAAAGCAGCGTATTTTAACTTCAATATCAATAGATTATAATCTGTGTTTTCGGAGGACCTGTTGCTTTAAAGCAGCGTATTTTACCTTCAATATACATAGATTATAATCTACGTTTCTGAAGTACCCGCTTTTTTTAAAGAAGTATATTTTACATTCAGTATAAATAGATTCTACGTCTATGTCTCACATGTCTTGTTTTCTGAATCATCACCATTCTTCTTAAACTTTCTGTGTCGAATTCTCGTTGGAGCAAATCGTATATCAAGCTCTATAATTAGACACACAGATGAGAAAATTAAAAATATAACATGTGCCAGTCAGTATACTGTGGAAGTCACATGAACTACACGATCTCTGATAGTTATCACAGGATAACTCAAAAATAAAATACCTTAACCACGAATTAGAGAATAAGTCTGCTGATGAATCAGATTGTTAGGATAAACAGGAAAAATTATATTAATAACTTATTTTTATACGAGATACGTTAATTTATCTTAATCACTTTAGAAATAATGCCCGAGTTTAAGGGTATAAAATGTGATTTAGAATAGCTCCAGGGTTGTTTTTTTGTGGAGAACAAGGAGGAGGTGTTCAATGTTTCATGACTTTCTCCAGGGTTGGAAGATTGCAAGAATCATAACATAATGGAATCGTTCCACAGAGAAGCCTGTGGGATACCAAAGGACACATCTGTGGACATCCCAAAATCTCCAGATGTTTTGCAAGTAATACCGAAAAGCATTACAGTAAAG
>NW_013765755.1:0-841 GCF_000517525.1 Limulus polyphemus
TACAATTATAGGTATTATATAGGGAAATAAAATAAAGGAATGTTTCAAATAATACATTTTAAAATTAAAGGTTTAATTTTAAGTTGAAACCACATCAAATAATGTTTTATGTCTTTGATAAGTGGTGTCTATGCAGTATTGAGTAATTGTTGGCTTTTGTTTGGATTTTTTAGGAGAGTAAACTTAACATCACTCTAGCTTTCTTATGTCCTACTACGTTACACAACGTCTTACGAAGGTAAACTCCATAGTTCCCACTCCTCTCAAAGAGAATGTGAATGTAATAAATAAGATATTAATGCCCATTACAAGTAATGTTCAAAGAAGACCAAAAAGATGTTAAGAACTGTACTATAAACACATTAGCTATAACTTTTCACATTCAAGAAAACAACCATATAATACATCTAAAAATGTATTAACAATACACAGAGAACAAAACACCAAACATAGAAAAATCAAAGAAACTATTGCTATCTAAGCACAAGACAGTGGACAACCAGTGGGTATTAATCAAAACAATTTGATTATTTGAAACATGAAACATTCAGAAAAAATGAAATTTTTCAGTCATATTCACATGAATTGATATATTTATAATTTAATTAATATCTAGTAGATCTTCCTTTCGCTTCGTGGAGTTAGTTGATTCTTTGGGGCATCGTGAGAATCATCTCATCAGTTTTAGATTGTGGGATTTTTGTCCAGTCTTTCTTCACAACTTGGAGTAGATCACTCTTCAAAGTTGGTTTGTTTGGTTGTTTCTTGACTTGCCGGTCGAGTATGGCCCAAAGGTTTTTGATGGGGTTCATGTCAGGAGATTGGCTCGGCCAGGGCAACT
>NW_013765756.1:0-1006 GCF_000517525.1 Limulus polyphemus
GCTTTCTTGCGCCATGGAAACTTTCTGCAACGGCATAGGACGATGAGCATTTCCTCTGGTGTCGAAAAAAATTCATTTTAGAAACGTAAAATTGTCCTTAACACAATATAGCCTAATTTATATAAGAATGGAGTAACACAAGTAGTAACTTTGAATAGTTCATTCAGTCTTAGAATAAAGTTCAGCAAGATTCACTATAGAACATATTTGATGTATTCTTAACGATAGTAGTAAGTTACCTACTTTTAATTTTGTCCGAAAAAGACTAACGGGTTTCAGCTTCTCGCTGTAGCTTCCGATGTTTTTCAACGTTGGATATTGCCTTCTGTATAACATTTCTAGGTTTATTTCTGTTCGTTCATCTACGATTGTAGTTAATGCTAGATATTTTGATTCAAAAAGTCCTTTGACTCTTTGTAAACTATCAAATAGCTTGCATACAGTATATGAATGAGTCAGTGGCCAGAACTTTCCACTAACACGAAAGAACAATATACCATTAATAACAATTTAATATTTATATAAACAAATAGAAAAAGGAACGGAAGAAAGAAGTGTATAAATCTTATAACATCGAATAACAATAACACTTGATCACTATTTCACGTGAGAAAAGTCATTGAAACTCATGACAAAGTCTTTATTCAAAACATTAAAAGTTATGCAACACAAATATCTACAAGTCGATAGATGGAGAAAAAATACTTCTAAGTTCAGTTATCTCTCAATAGATGGAGAAAAAAGTAAGAAAAAATACTTGAAAGTTCAGTTATCTCTCCATATATTGAGACTGTACTGAACTATTATTAAGAACCTTTACTTAAAATAGAAAAAAATTAATTACTGTCACTACCTTATATTTGCACAACAAACACGTCCTGATGCTCGTCCAATAACTATCAATTTAAATCCCTTTGTGTTCATTCCAGAATGAAAGATGCATAATTTATGTTTATTTCATAATTTTTTATGGTGGTTGCGAGATCGTTCAAATTTTCTGGACCCG
>NW_013765757.1:0-841 GCF_000517525.1 Limulus polyphemus
TTGAGTGTGTACTGATATATGATATAGGGATAGCACAAAACAATATCATGAGTTATCGAAATTTTTGGGTGAATGGTCTTAATTTAGTCAAGCTTGGTTTATGATTATATATTTTGTAAGCAAAATGCTCGAGTTTAAAATACTAATAAACTCACATAACTGAGGCAAGGTTATCTATTCGAACCAGCGACTTTCAGATTGCGAGTCGAGCGCCCTAACCACCTGACCATGCCGGGCCCTGTCTGTTGAATAGGTAATGTATGTGTTGACATGTTATGGAGGTAAATGTATATGGCAATATAAATGTCTAATTAAGTATATGGCGGTTTGTTTAACTAATATAGGCGATGTACGTTTTTTGGGGGGTGGTTAATGAAAGTGTTCCAAAACAAGACATCAATTTCTGGACGACCTAATACTTCCCTTACCTCATTTGTAGCTTCAGGAGCATGTTCTCGAGCCTCCGAACTACGTGTTAATGTTTCTTTCAACCTAACCCTTATGTTAACAGTTTCATTGTCACTGGTAACCTGATGAAGGGCTGTTGCCCGAAACGTCGTTTTTTGTTTCCTTAATAAAATTATTTTAATTTGGCAAGTTTTTCACCACTACTTTATATTCAAGTTTATTCTGTTTCGTTTTGCAATACGTAGCATACAATACCCTCGCCCAATACGAACCACAGACCATTCTCTCCAAAAGGGTTCCTTACCCCCAAAAAATAATAAAAAAAATCTCGTTAGAACACCTGTTCGTGTCTCCTAAGCGCCACAGATTATTATGAAACCAAACTGTCGAGACCGAGACCGTGACCTGACATGTTAAGCTTGAGACCGGGACC
>NW_013765758.1:0-999 GCF_000517525.1 Limulus polyphemus
CATCTTTAGCCTTACATGGTACAACTACTCCATAAACACCAAGGTGTAACTCTAGTTACAGAATTTATAACCACCATACTCATCTTTAGCCTTACTTCGTACAACTACTCCTTGAACACCTAGGTGTAACTCTAGTTACGCAATTTATAACCACCATACTCATATTTAGCCTTACTTGGTACAAATACTCCATGAACACTTAAGTGTAACACTATTTAACGAATTTATAACCACCATATTCATATTTAGCCTTACTTGGTACAACTTCTCCATGAACAATTAGGTGTAACTCTAGTTACCGAAGTTATAACCACCATACTCATATTTAGCCTTACTTGGTACAACTACTCCATGAACACCTAGGTGTATCTATAGTTACCGAATTTATAACCACCATACTCATCTTTACCTTAATTGGTACAATGACTACATGAATACTGAGGTGTAACTCTAGTTTCCGAATTTTTAACCACCATACTCATCTTCAGCCTTACTTGATACAACTACTCCACGAATATCTAGGTGTAACTTTAGTTACAGAGTTTATAACCACCATATTCATTTTTAAACTTACTTGGTACAACTACTCCATGAACACCTAGTTGTAACTATAGTTACCGAATTTATAACCACATACTAATCTTTAGCCTTACTTGGTACAACGACTACATGAAAACTGATGTGTAGCTCTAGTTTCCGAATTTATAACCACAATACTCATCTTTAGCGTTATTTGGTACAACAACTCCACGAATACCTAGGTGTAACTCTAGTTTCAAAACTTATAACCACCATACTCATCTTTAGCCTTAATTGGCACAACTACTCCATGAACACTTGGTAACTATAGTTACACCTGTATGGTGGTTATAAATTCTCATCTTTAACCTTACTTGGAGTAGTTGTACCAATGAACACCTAGGTGTAACTCTAGTTTCCGAATTTATATCCACCATATTCATCTTTAGCCTTACTTTGTACAACTACTCCATGAACACC
>NW_013765759.1:0-838 GCF_000517525.1 Limulus polyphemus
AAGTGATTCTATCAATTTCTCTTTCAAAGAATCAAGATAAGCAGCTGCTTCTCTAAATTCATTTTTGGGTCCCAAAGACGTTTCTGCACTCAATTGATAGATGATAAAAGATTTCTCCAAAAATGCAAAAGTACAGGAAAATCAAATGTAAGCATGCGTTGCAGAATATTATGAGCACCACATTTTGTTTCAGCCGTGTTGCGATTCTTAACTTAATTGCTCTAACAGTCCTAGCAATTCATCCAGTTTTTCATATACAACTTTTACTGCCTTTTCTCTTGCACTCCGCCGTGTTTCTGATTCATGCTTGACAGAGATCTTAAGCTCCTGCTGCAGTTCGTCCCATCGAGTTGTTGAAGAAATTATAAATGGCTTCAATTATACCAAAAAAGGCAATACTTGCTGCATGAAGACATGCTAAGTTCAAACTATGGTTGTCACAGTTTATAATCACTGCTTTTGGATTTTTGTTCAGAATTCTTTGTTGAACAGATGACCTGACATGACAGCAGCATTATCATAACATTGTGAACAACAATCACTCAATAAAATTCCAGCTGTTTCTAATTTTGTGCTTATTGTTTTTCAATATTGGCAGTGTCTTATTCCTTTATCTGTATAAAGTCAATAAATGACTCTTTGACTTCTACTTTTCTTGTCTTAAAGTCCATGTCAACAAACTGAATCACTTGGGCCAATTGCTCACAATGGGCTAAATCAGGTGTGAAATAAAACAAAATACCAAAGCATTTGTTTCTACGAATTGCTGACAAATAATAATTTCGCATATATGAAGCCATGAGATTTATAAACTCATTTTGGTATTTCTAGGAGAAAG
>NW_013765760.1:0-1266 GCF_000517525.1 Limulus polyphemus
ACGCAAAATCAATAGAAAAATATCGGATACTGCTTATTTCGTCGGAAAACTAGGAATTGTGACATTATAGCATTGACGAAAATTATTATGTTCGGTGAAAAGCTAAAAAAATGAACTTTCGCTACCCCAGAGTAAAAACAAACCAAAAGGTAGAGTTTATTTTACACGAAGACTTGTTGGCCTTTTAGATGTTGGGATTTTGTTTAAGAAATCTTATTTTTCAAGCTCTTGTTTGTTTATAATCTAACTAATGAAAAAGGAAAACAGTAAAATAGAAGCTAGCCAAAATTTTGATAACACTTTATGAAATAACCATTGTGCATTTTGATGAAAGGATATCCATTTTGAAACTTTTATGTCAAGGGCATCTTTGTATTGAAATATGAGAAAAAACGATTTTTTTCAAAATTTGGGAAAAAACATGGGCTATAGCCTTGCCTTTTAAGTGAAAATATGATTTATTTGGAAACTAAAAAAAAAGTAACTTTTTCACGCAAAATGAATAAAAAATATCGGATACTGCTTATGTCGTCGGAAAACTCAGAATTGAGGAGTTTGTTTTAAAAGAAGACGATGGGATTTTTAAGTGTTGGGATTTTGTATGATTAATTTTTATTTTAAAGCTCTACTTTGTTTATAATATAAATGAAGAAAAAAAAACCGGTAAAATAGTAGATATCAAAAATTTTGATAACACTTTATGAAATAACCATTGGGAATTTTGATGAAAGGATATCCATTTTGAAACTCTTATATCATGGGCATCTTTATATTGAAATATAAGGAAAAACAATTTTTTCCAAAATCTGGGAAAAAAACATGGGCTATAGCCTTGGTTTTCAGGTGGAAATATGATTTTTTTGGAAACAAAAAAAAGTAACTTTTTCACGCAAAATCAATAGAAAAATATCGGATACTGCTTATTTCGTCGGAAAACTAGGAATTGTGACATTATAGCATTGACGAAAATTATTATGTTCGGTGAAAAGCTAAAAAAAGTGAAAGTTCATTTTTACTCTGGGGTACAAACCAACAGGTAGAGTAGTCTTCGTGTAAAATAACTGTGGCCTTTTAAATGTTGGGATTCACAGAGTCTTCGTGTAAAATAAACACTACCTGTTTGTTTGTTTTTACTTTGGGGTAGTGAAAGTTCATTTTTTCAGCTTTTCACAGGACATAATAATTTTCGTCAATGCCATAATGTCACAATTCTGAGTCTTCCGACGAAATCAGCAGTATCCGAGCTTTTTGTTTGTTTACAGTTTA
>NW_013765761.1:0-3361 GCF_000517525.1 Limulus polyphemus
AAATAACGCTACAGATGAGTATGGTGGTTATTTGGTACAACAACTCCACGAACACCTAGGTGTAACTCTAGTTACCATATTTGAATACTTAGATGTCACTCTAATTACCGAATTTATAACTACCATACTCATCTTTAACCTTACTTGGTACAATTGCTCCATGAACACCTAGGTGTGACTCTAGTTATTGAAGTTATAACCACCTTACTCATCTTTAGCCTTACTCGGTACAACTACTCTATGAACACCTAGGTGTAACTCTAGTTACAGAATATATAACCACCATTCTCGTCTTTAGCCTTACTTGGTACTACTACTCCATGAATACTTAGATGTCACTCTAATTACCGAATTTATAACTACCATACTCATCTTTAACCTTACTTGGTACAATTGCTCCATGAACACCTAGGGGTGACTCTAGTTATTGAATTTACAACCACCATACACATCTTTAGCGTTACCTCATCTTTAGCCTTACTTGGTACTACTACTCCATGACAACTACTCCATGAACACCTAGGTGTACCTATAGCTATAGAATTTAAAACCACCATACTCATCTTTAGCCTTACTTACTACAACTACTCCATGAACACCTAGGTGTAGCTCTAGTTACAGAATTTATAACCACCATTCAAAATTTATAACCACCAAATTCATCTTTAGCCTTACTTGGTACAACTACTCTATGAACACTTAGGTGTAATTCTAGTTACCGAATTTATAACCACCATACTCATCTTTAGCCTTACTTGTTACAACTACTCTATGAACACTTAAATGTAACTCTAGTTAAAGAAATTATAACCACCATACTCCTCTTTTGCCTTACTTGGTACAACTACTCCATGAACACCTAGGTGTAACTCTAGTTACATAATTTATAACCACCATTCTCATCTTTAGCCTTACTTAGTACAACTACTCCATGAACACTTAGGTGTAACTCTAGTTACCGAAATTATAACCACCATACTCATCTTTTATCTTACTTGGTACAACTGCTCCATGAACACTTAGGTGTAACTCTACTTTCCCAGTTTATAACCACCATACTCTACTTTAGCCTTACTTGGTACAACTACTCCATAAACACCTAGGTGTAACCATAGTTACCAAATTTGTATATCCCATACTCATCTTTAGCGTTATTTGGTACAACAACTCCACGAACACCTAGGTGTAACTCTAGTTACCGAATTTATAACCACCATACTCATCTGTAGCGTTATTTGGTACAAGAACTCCACGAATACCTAGGTGTAACTCTACTTACCGAATTTATAACCACCATACTCATCTTTAGCCATACTTGGCACAATTACTCCATGAACACCTAGATGTAACCATAGTTACCTAATTTATAACCACCATACTCATCTTTATCGTTATTTGTTACAACTACTCCACGAACACCTAGGTGTAACTCTAGTTACCGAATTTATAACAACCATACTCATCTTTTGCCTTACTTGATACAACTACTCCATGAATACTTAGGTGTCACTCTAATTACCGAATTTATAACTACCATACTCATCTTTAACCTTACTTGGTACAATTGCTCCATGAACACCTAGGTGTGACTCTAGTTAAAGTAAGGCTAAAGATAAATTTGGTGGTTATAAATTCGGTAACTAGAGTGACACCTAATTGTTCCTGGAGTAGTTGTACCAAGTAAGACTAAAGATGAGTATGGTGGTTATAAATTCTGTAACTAGAATTACATCTAGGAGTAGTTGTACCAAGTAAGGCTAAAGATGAGAATGGTGGTTATAAAGTCGGTAACATGAGCTACACCTAGGTATTCGTGGGGTTGTTGTACCAAATAACGCTAAAGATGAGTATGGTGGTTATAAATTCGTAACTAGAGTTACACCACCACAATCATATTTAGCATTATTTGGTACAACAACTGCACGAATACCTAGGAGTATCTCTAGTTACCGAATTCATAACCACCATACTCATCCTTAGCCTTACTTGGCACAACTACTCCATCAACACCTAGGTGTTACTCGAGTTACCGAACTTATAACCACAATACTCATCTTTAGCCTTACTTGGTACAACTACTCCATGAACACTTAGGTTACAAATTCTGTAATTAGAGTTACACCTAGGTGTTCGTGGAGTTGTTGTACCAAATAACGCTAAAGATGAGTATGATGGTTATAAATTCGGTAACTAGAGTTACAGCTAAGTGTTCGTGGAGTTGTTGTACCAAATAACGCTTAAGATGAGTATGGGGTTTACACATTCGGTAACTAGAGTTACACTTAGGTGTTCGAGGAGTTGTTGTACCAAATAATACTAAAGATGAGTATGGTAGTTATAAATTCGATAACTAGAGTTACACCTAGGTGTTCGTGGAGTTGTTGTACCAAATAACGCTAAAGATGAATATTTTTGGGTTACACATTCGGTAACTAGAGTTACACCTAGGTGTTCATGTAGTAGTTGTACCAAGTAAGGCTAAAGATGAGTTTGGTGGTTATAAATTCGGTAACTAAAGTTACACCTTTATAATCACAATATTCATCTTTAGCCTTACTTGGTACAACTACTCCATGAACCACTAGGTGTAATTCTAGTTACAGAATTTATAACCACCATACTCATTTTAAGCCTTACTTGTTGCAACTACTCCATGAACAATTAGGTGTAAAACTAGATACCAAATTTATAACCATACTCATATTTAGCCTTACTTGGTACAACTAATCCAGAAACACTTAGGTGTAACTATAGTTACCGAATTTATAACCACCATATTCATCTGTGGCCTTACTTGGTACAACTACCCCATGAACACCTAGTTGTAACTCTAATTACCGAATTTATAAACACCATTCTCATTTTTAGCCTTACTTGGTACAACTATTCCAGGAACACATAGGTGTAACTCTAGTTACCGAATTAATAAACACCATATTCATCTTTAGCCTTACTTAGTACAACTACTCCATGAACACCTAATAGCCTTACTTGGTACAACTATTCCAGGAACACTTAGGTGTAACTCTAGTTACCGAATGTAACTCTAGTTACCGAATTCATAACCAACAAACTTATATTTAGCCTTACTTGGCACAACTACTCCATGAACACCTAGGTGTAACTCTAGTTACCGAATTTATAACCACCATTTTCATCTTACAACTACTCTATAAATACCTAGGTGTAACTCTAGTTACCGAATTTATAACCACAATACAAATCTTTAGCCTTACTTGGTACAACAACTCCACGAATACCTAGGGTTGTACCAAGTAAGGCTTATCCAACATACTCATCTTTTAAATTCGGTAATTATAGTTTCACCTAGGTATTTATGGAGTAGTTGTACCAAGTAAGG
>NW_013765762.1:0-1011 GCF_000517525.1 Limulus polyphemus
CGAAACTACTAAGCCCTGTGAATAGCATATCAAAAAAACAACAAAGAGCTAAAGTACTATTAAAAGCTTTAGTCACTATTAATAAAACAGAGGATGTAACTTCAAAATAAGACCAATATATTCATCTTACCTTTTGGAAGTTTCGAATCAATAATCAACAATCGTAATGGCATTGAATTTGAACCTTTCTTCATTACAAGTGATCCAATTTTTTTAACGACTTCTTCAAAATTTTATTTTATCATAATAGAACACAAATTCTTATTTGTATGTTACAACTTTCTTAAGTTAACGAACTTAATTTAACATAAAGATAAAAATTCACAGTAGAAAGATGCATTTCTCACTTTACACCATCTTGTCGTTCACATGTCAGTACTACAAATCACTGGATTGCAGGTAATCTAGAAAAAAGTTATTTTTCCTTCTCAGAAACATTTTACACACAATAAATATATATAATAATTATATAAGTTTAACACCACGGGTTTTTCATATAACAAGTATAAGTTTTATGTAAAAGTTTGAATTTACCTAAATAATATTATTTTAGAAAAAAAGTATAAAGAAGAACTACAATTCTTAAAAAATAAAGATGAAGACGGTTGACAAACCACAAAAAACATTTTATTTACAAGGTTCAAATATTTCGGAATACATATATTTCTTCTCCTGAATCAATAAGTAAACTAATAATTAATGCTAGTATAGTTGTAGTTAATAAATATCTTTATAACACCATTTTCAAGCAAATGTTCATTGAAATCAATAAAAAGAACATAGAGTCGCCATCTATTATCACAACTTAAAACGATAATAAACAACAGATAACAAGAAACAGTTAGATTAGGTTAGTTTTCGATTTTCATATATAGTTTTCTGTATAATAGATGACACAAAAAAGAAGATTTAAATATTTTCTTGAAGTTATTTGGAAGCTAAATAATCAGTACTTCGTTAATTCTTCGTAACGACATTTTGTATTTACTTAAAACACCCTTCAGTAACATT
>NW_013765763.1:0-841 GCF_000517525.1 Limulus polyphemus
GAAGCAACTTCAAATTTTTGAGGAAATTTTACAAATTGCTTCAAGAGTTTTAGTATTTAAAATTACATATAATAAAAGCTTAAGGGTTTTTAATATAAACAAGTAGGCAAAGACAGATAAAAAAAGGCGACAAGAGGACGCCTGTGTTACGAAATAAGCCTTGATAATTGATAAACAGGAACTTGGTTATGTAAGGAGCATCGCCTAGAAACAAGCTGCAAGACAAGTGCATTACCCGAAATAAGTTTGAGAGACGAGCTTGGAAACCAGTGACCAAGGTCAGCAGCAGAATTAGTAAGAACTGTTGCATAGAAACAGGATGTACACACCAGAACATGTGACAGTTTGACGAATTGTTGACCTCGCCCTCTTAGCACTAGGAAAGCTACAGAAATGTTTATATTTGGTGAATCATATCGGCACTTTGAGGTGGTATTAGTTACAGCACATGGGTGTAGCAGTAAAAGTGAATAGGCGGCCGGCTAACACCACTTATCTATGACCAATTACTTGAGAGTTTTGTTTTAGGTTCTGGTTTAGCCCGGGAATTCCCCTAAAGTATCCAATAGGAGCACAGGACTACTTGTGGGTGATGCTGCATCCTATTTAGTGGGTCGAATTAACACAAGGAAAATAGAGTTTAAAAACCCAAGTCAGAGGCTGAAAAATCAGTTATCCTGGACTGAAGAAAGTTCTCCAGGAAGAAGTTCTCTCCAAGTTCTCCAGGCCAGAATGAAAGTGAAATTCAGCAATGTAGCAAAGAATTCTAATACTCCAACTCTACTGTAAGTATTGTCTCTCTCTCTCTAGTGTAGAAAATAGTAAGTGTAAGCAGTTAAAA
>NW_013765764.1:0-839 GCF_000517525.1 Limulus polyphemus
CCCTTCAATCTTCACGTCCACTGGCCTGGATGGGTCTTCCACTGCTTCCACGAGCATCGGGCTTCCTTGGGGATGTTCTTTTATTCTACCCCAAATTATCTTCTCTGACATAGGGGGTATTGTAGTTGACTTAAGTACTGTGAGCAAACCAACAGATGCATCAACACTTACCGGAATTTGGCCTTTGTTGTTTTATCCAAATTAACTACACACTTCCTCGGTAGTAAGTAGTCCAACCCTAATATGCATGGGTTTTCAATGTCAGCCAAGTATACTTTTTGTCTGTCCTTTATGCCCACGAGTTCAATAGTTACCCACACTGGTCCCCACAACCTTGCATAATGTCCTGTCACACCACAGAGTTTCCATATGGCTTCTGGTACTCCTTTGTGATTTAACACTTTGATACTCACAAGGGTTTGCTGAGATGCAGAATCTATGACAAAGTTGCACTTTTGGCCATCCAGCTTTCCTGTCACGTAGACACTGTATGTGCTTGCCATTTTACACTTAGCTGTTGGGACTTTCAGGATGGGGAGTTGGTGGGTATCCCTCAACACCAACCACTACTGGTTACCCTGAGGCTGACTTATTGGTAGTATTCTTCTTACATTGGCTCCTCATATGTCCTTGCTCTCCACAGTTCCAACAACCTTTCTGGGTAGCAGTGTTTTCCTGCCGTGGCATCTTCCCTGTGTTGAAGTTGCTGGCATTGAGCTCTCTTGTGCCCAGGTTTATTACAGTGCCAGCAAAGTCCCTCAAACTTCTCTGAGAGCTGCTCTTTTCTGGCCTTGAATCCTGATGACTGTACCAACCTTGGTACCTCTGTGTTAGACTTA
>NW_013765765.1:0-1053 GCF_000517525.1 Limulus polyphemus
GGTACATCACATTATTTAAACATCTAACAACTCAACTGGGACAGTACATCACATTATTTAAACATCTAACAACTCAACTGGGACGAAACTTTCAGACAGGAATGGGAAATGAAGATTATCTATCAGTTTTCCAAAACATACTTCTTCCTGTAGCCTATGAGGTGATTATCTTTTCTTTATATCTCTAGAAAATTAGTGTGAGTTCTATCAGAATAATTTGATTTTCAGACAGATATTTAGATGCCATTGAGAACTGTTAATAGTATCAAAGTAACCTACTATGTCACCAGTGAATCACCAGTAATTTTACAGACTTACGATGCTAAAATACAGGGTCTGATTTCTCATTGTGGATCCAGCTGTTGAGTGACTTTGTGCTTGATTTTGTGTAACATATTTTTCTGGACCAACTGCACCTATGTGTAAGTTTTTACAGTTCTCTGTTTACGTTGGTGTAGCAACTGCTAGTTATCTGAAAAAGGAAATTACCTTTATTGAAGTGTAGAAATCACATCACAGGATACCGATGATGACAAAACCTTGTTGAAACGTTGTACATTTGCTGTTATGTTAAACTTATATTAAAGTTTTTCTTCATTACCCATTCAAGCCATCTCCAACCATTATTAGACTGGTGATATGTTTCATCTTTTTACAAACTAGCAAACTGGTGGGAAAAAAATCAGAACCATTATTCAGACTTTTTGTACTTTTAGATGTATAGTCCTTTACTCACCTCTAATAACCTGAAATATGTTAGTTTTGATAAAAGAGACCACATATAAAGTGTAATAGACTTAAAATAAGACCCAAAACTTGAGTGATTTCAAATAGTTGACTATTCTTCTTCAGGAGAACAAAGGCTGATCTACAGCCTGAACAATGCAGTATATAGTAAGACGTGATGTCATGTAAACCGGAAAAACAAGATAACATTAAATTCACAACTTTGTCAGTGTAACTATAACAGTTAAACAAACAAGATAACATTAAATTCACAACTTTGTCAGTGTAACTATAACAGTTTAAACAAACAAGATAACATTAAATTCA
>NW_013765766.1:0-839 GCF_000517525.1 Limulus polyphemus
GCCCAATATTTTTTATCACAAGGCTTAAGCTAGACACCTTCTCCCAAGCAGGGTGCAAAACACTTGATTGTAGAAAATAAATTATTGGCGTTAAATCTTGGTCTTTCTCTTGTTCTGCTTTAATATCTATACTTCGTTCCACTTCACCAACATTAACTCATTCAGGCACTTTGACTTCAGCTTGATGGCACCTGGTTAGTTCAACCTCTTCTTTGCAGCAATGTCTGCAGTAATTATTGCAGGGTCTTTGGCTCAGTCCGTTGGCATTTCCATGAGATTTTCCTTTTCTGTATTCAATATCATAATTATACTGGTTTAGCTTTCCGATCCAATGTGCCAATTGTCCCTCTGGGTTCTTTAATGATCTTAACCAGCGTAATGCAGCATGGTCTGTCCTGGTGGTAAACCTAGCCCCATAGAGGTAAGGATAGAAATATGTCAGGCTCTTTACTATATCAAGAAGTTCCGTTCATGTTACACAGTAGTTCCTCTCTGGTCTACTCAGGACCCTACTGAAATACGCCATCACATGTTCGTTTTAGCCCACTTTCTGAGACAACACTCCTCCAATTCCGACATTACTGGCATCACAATCCAGTATGTACGGCAGTGAGGGATTTGGAAGCTTTAAAATGGGGCTGAGGCCAATTTTTCTTTCAATGTCTCGAAAGCATGCTGGCAAGAAACTGTCCAATCAAACTTCTGGCCTTTTTTAGTCAAATCATGTAGTGGAGCAGCTATAATTTCAAAGTCCTTCACAAGCTTCCGGTAATAAGTACAGAGTCCCTAAGAAACTTTCTTAGCTCTCCCACATTGTCTGGTGTTGGCCAGTCACACAC
>NW_013765767.1:0-839 GCF_000517525.1 Limulus polyphemus
ACTGTAACGAACGAACGTTAGCTTCAACAATACCGTGTGACTGCAGTTCAATTACTCACTATCTATACACACATTACTTTCTTTATATACCAGCGTACCCTATTTCTAGTAATTACTAGAGCATTCGCCAAAGTACATGATAGTTCTAGAAACGTTGCGTCACAGTAGTCATGTGACTCGCTGACGCAACACTATTATATTTATATAGATTATTGATATGGATTTAGGCCTATTGTTAACACTAACCAACAATGCAGGTTATTTAAACATAGAAATGGGTTTAGATTTGTTGTTAACACTATTAAAATTAAATAATAGTGTTGCGTCAGCGATATCACGTGACTATTTTGACGCCACCTATTTTCTAGAAGTATCTTGTTCCTTCGTGAATGCCCTAGCATTTACTAGATATATATTTGTCTGGTATATATATATAAGACGCTCACAACGTGACAAGAATGTAATGTGTGTGTGTAGACAGTGAGTATTCTTGTCCGGAGATGGGAAACTATAGATGGGAAAATGACGACTTGGCAAATAGATATACCGAGGAAGTTACGGGAAGTTGTGCTGAGTAAATCCCATGATAATTTAACAGGAGGAAATCTCGGATTTAGGAAGACATTGAGTCACCTACGACAATAATTTTACTGGATAGGTATGAGGCGAGATGTGGAAGAATAGTGCAGGACATGCAGTACATGTAGTGCTAAAAGGGGACCCAAGCATAAGAGACGCCCAAATGATGAAGAGTTGCCTGTGAATATGTCAGAGTTTGTGAAAGTGTTATCGGAAAGGATGGATGATATCCACCACCAAGTGCGTTCAAACTTGACAAC
>NW_013765768.1:0-841 GCF_000517525.1 Limulus polyphemus
GTATATATATGATATACACAAGCCATGTGTAAATATATTTAGATAGGCATGCATAGTTTAGTTCAATTGAATGTGTTATTTATAACAATAGTAGTTTTTTTCTTTTAAAAACATAATTATTTATAATGCTCCCTAAATAATAAAAAAATAAATTATAGTAATGGATGAGAGTGAAAAAACTTGTAAATATATGATGAACCTTGTTTAACGTGGAGCGGAATAAGGCCATTTCAGGCCTAACTTTAACAAATAAAAAATCGTTTTTGAGTGCTTGCCTTGGATTCAAATGTGCAATGCACTTAACCAATCAGAGAATTTAATGCAATTAGCATCGGTAATTGCCTAATAGGTATTTCAATTTTCATTTGATACTCAGCAGTCTGGCACGAGTTTACTGTCAAGTTGAATGTGCCACCGAAAGCCGAAGTACCGTATCTTAGGCCTCCGATTGTTTGTTTGAAGTTAAGCACAAAGCTACACATTGGGCTATCTGTGCTCTGCCCACCACGGGTATCGAAACCCGGATTCTAGCGTTGTAAGTCCGCAGACATACCGCTGTGCTACTGAGGGGCATAGGCCTCCGAAGCAAAATAGTTGTTTCTTCATTTTTCGTTCTATTTTTTCACCCCTTATGACGTCTAAAGAAAAGAGACTGTCATACACAGCTAAATTTAAATTAAGTGTGATTAATTATGCAAAAGAGCATGGAAACAGAGCTGCCGAAAGATATTTTGGTCCTCCACCAACAGAAAAAATTATTCGTTGCAGGTGCGAACAAGAAGAAGAATTGAAAATGATTAAAAAGTGATAAAAGGAAAAAAAAACAAAATGGCAAGATCTC
>NW_013765769.1:0-841 GCF_000517525.1 Limulus polyphemus
ATATATATATTTATACCAGTAAACATGAGTGTGTGCATGTATGCATGAACATTACATGAAGTAATTCATGTGTATTGTATGACACAAATGAATCAATTACACATAGAATACAATAATCAAGCAAAATATGAGCGGAAACAGGATAGGTTCCAGATAATAAAACTTTTGAAAGAATGTGTCTATTTTGACATTGAACAAATTCAGCAGGTAGTGAATTGTCATGGAAAGGTAAACGCAATGGACAGATTATTACTATATATGAGAGAAAACATAGTTTTATCTGCTGATTTTCAGTAAAAGTAGTGCAAAATATTTTGATTGGATCAATCTGAAATGTTTATTAGTGAGTGAAGTAAAGAACTCTTAGTTGTAAATTACAATCAGTAGCTTGGATACCATGTCTAATCTAAACTTATTGTTTCCTGGATTTAAGGTTCCCTTGAGGTGTAGCTGAGCATCAGGAAGGGACGCTCAAGATGTCTGCCAACACTTGGCTATTCCCACCAATAAAAGCATCAGAATCTTCAATAGCCCCTTTAACTGCTGGTAGAAAGATTATCATCACTAGGAGTATGCCGTTTGTCAAGGCCTCACCACCCACCACATAACTTCCATCTTTGATGGCAAGGTCCTTCAGAGCGAATGAAGGAGATTTCACCTTAACAGCCAAACTACTACCAAGACAAATCACCAACATTGCTTTAGTAACCACCGACCAAGATGCTTTGTAACTTACCTCAATGAATACTAAGGGTTGTTCTACATCTCCACCCATTACCATAATCTTGATTAGCAGCATATCCAGTTACAAATGTGGTTGTGCCAGGATTTCGTTTTATAT
>NW_013765770.1:0-841 GCF_000517525.1 Limulus polyphemus
ACAAACGTTATAAATAAGAAAATAGTGATTAAGATCAGCAGATTTATCTACGAATGAACACTATTTATTGATACGTCTTTACAGTTTATTACATCATACAACACAATAACGTTTTTAGAGAATACAGCGGACAGAAGTGTATTATAATTATTCTGTCTGCTACACCTTATGCCTTGGCAATATACTTGAATTTATAGCGGTTAATTACACGAAATCCTTTCGTTTTTCTTCAAATAGTTTTTCAGGAAGGACGTGTTTTCTTTTTAATTATCACAAGAATCTTACTTCGATTTAATAGGCGTTTTTGTAGGCCCTCTTGGAGACCCTCTTGTAACGAGGATTAAAACCCCATTGAATAATTCAGAAAGAAAATTATTATTGTGTATTAGCAAGGCAGAACTTTTGAGAGACTGTAATAAAAACCAAGCAAAGCTCAGTTTGAAAGAATGTTTCATCAAACTTGAGATAATTCATTTTGTCTAAGTTTTTCTTTTCCAGAGATCTAAAATGACTGAAATTTTACAAACTGACAACTATACGAATGAATGATTTTAAGACAGAAAATCGTTCTTGTTATGTCAAATCAATAGTAATCGTTATATCGATAACGGAGATGAAACTTATCTCCTGGATGCTGATTTCTGAGAGGATACATTATTTTTGTCATTCTTTTGGCTATATTTTTGTACTTATTTAGAACTATACTATAGCTATTTCTATGACTTTGGGGCCTCCATTATAATCTATAGATAATAAAATTGAGTGGATGTAAATATAAAAGTACACATTTTAAGTTTATGTTATTAAATGTATAAAATTGTTTTCAGAAAATATATAAATC
>NW_013765771.1:0-843 GCF_000517525.1 Limulus polyphemus
AAATTAAATTTAGAATTGCTTACAAACCAGTTTAAAAAATAATTTCTTTTCCGTTTAATGGCAAATATGTTGTACATAAAAATAAAAGACAAAATGTTCATGATATTCCGTGCAATTTATGTCAAAAATCTTTATATTGGGAAAACAAAATATTATTTATTGGTGAGATTTAAATACATCAAAAATATTGCAAACAAGAATTTTGAGAGAAAGAGAGAAATTGGCGATTGTTTTGCACAAACACACGTTTAAAATACGGGACTTTCAATTAATTGGGATGAATTCGAAATTATTATGAAATCAAAACTTCGTGAATCTGTTGAAATTGGAAAAAGAAACATTAATAATATTAAGAATTATGATAACGGGCCAGGTTGACATAGTGTTTGAATATCGTTTTTCCTCTTTTCTCGCCTCTTGCTTCAAGGCAATTAATGGAAAGCCTATACATGTTCAGTATATACATACGAATTCCATTGCTTTGCTTTAAGTAAACGTAATAGGTGTTTTGTTGTTTCTTTTTTTTTTGATAATAAATGTGTAATTGTTTGAAATAATTATATGATATAGTAATTGTGTGGAATGTAATCCAATTTACCGTGAAACTCTTTCTATCCAATTTTATTTGTAAACGGATTTGAATGATTTGTAGAAAGCACAATAAACAAACGAATAATTTTTCTACAACAGATTCTTCTGACTGTTCTGACCTCTATCACGCGAAATAAGTATGTATATAGTACAGAAAAGAGCAAGGAATACAACAGATAGATTAATTAGTGCAAACGTTATAGGATTTGTTTTCTTTACTCTTGCCTTTTGTCTTTCAGCTATTATAATTTT
>NW_013765772.1:0-841 GCF_000517525.1 Limulus polyphemus
TTCTAACGGGACTGAATATGTCTGCATTAGGGTTTAGCTGCAGGGGTCTGGAAGGGGCTTGCCATTGTCTGGGGCTGATTAAGTCGATGGTTAATGTATCCTCCTTGTGTAAAATACAATAAATCATCCTTTAATGTATCTAATTTGCTTTTGAATTTACTAATGTTTTCCATTTGTACTTCTTGCCACTGTTGTAATTCTTTCTTCTTGTTTATTTTCTTTCTCCTCCAATAGCTGTTGTGATCTTTCTTCTTGTTTATTTTCTTTCTCCTCCGATAGCTGTTGTAATCTCTCTTCTTGTTTATTTTCCTGTTCGAGCTGCCACTGTTGCAAGTTTTCTTGCCACTGCTGTAATCTCTCTTCTTGTTTATTTTGCTGTTCGAGCTGCCACTGTTGCAGGTTTTCTTGCAACTGCTGTAATCTTTCTTCTTGTTACTTTTCTTGTTTATTTTCTCGTTCTTCTTGTTTCTTTTCTTTTTCCTCCAACAACTGCTATAATTTCTCTTCTTGTTTCTTTTCTTTTTCTCCAACAACTGCTGTAATCTCTCTTCTTGTTTAATTTCTCGTTTTTCTTGTTTATTTTCTCGTTCTTCTTGTTTCATTTGCTGCTCTTGTATTGCTGCCATCAAGTCTGCTAAGCTGTAGTTTGATTTTCCGCTTCTCGTTTCCATTTTTTTTATCCCACTTCTGACACCAATTTGTTACGTCTCCGTTCGTTAGTTAATTTTCCGTAACTTCGTTCCGTCGAAACTTTAGCGACACAAAACCTTTCGTAAATAAAACTGGTTTATTCTTTCTGAATATAACTTTGCGATACACTTAATTTCAACAGTCGCGCTAT
>NW_013765773.1:0-839 GCF_000517525.1 Limulus polyphemus
CAACGTTGCTGTGTGGACTTCAGGGCTCTTAACAGTGTAACTGAAAAGGACTCATATCCGCTGCCAAGAATTGATGATACTCTTGATGCCCTAAGTGGAGCCAAGTGATTTTCAACTCTGGACTTAAAGTCGGGTTTTCATCAAGTGAAAATGGCTGAAGCATATAAACCTCAGACTGCATTTAGTTATAGCAAAGGTTTCTGGCAATACTGTGTGATGCCATTCGGGCTTAGCAATGCTCCAGCAACATTTGAGAGGCTGATGGAAATACAACTGGAAGGCCTACAATGGAGGATAGCCCTAGTATACCTGGATGATGTCATTGTGTGTGCAGCAACATTTGATGAGGAAGTATCCTGGCTAGAGGAAGTATTCAAGCGTTTGCAAGCAGCAAACCTCAAACTCCATCCCATGAAATGCCACTTGTTCCAGAAAGAGGTGCTTTGCTTTAGTCACATTGCAAGTGAGCATGGGGTTAGAACTGATCCTGACAAGGTGAAAGCAGTTCGTGATTGGCCAACACCAGACAATGTGGGAGAGTTAAAAAGTTTCTTGGGACTCTGTACCTATTACTGGAAGTTCGTGAAGGACTTTGCAACTATAGCTGCTCCACTACATCGTTTGATCAAAAAAGGCCAGAAGTCTGAATGGACAGTTTCTTGCCAGCATTCCTTCAAGACGTTGAAGGAAAAATTGGCCTCTGCTCCACTTTTAAAGCTTCCAAATTCCTCACTGTCGTACATATTGGATTGTGATGCTAGTAATGTTGGAATTGGAGAAGTGTTGTCTAAGAAGTGGGTGAAAACGAACATGCAGTGGCCTACTTCAGTAGGGTCCTG
>NW_013765774.1:0-841 GCF_000517525.1 Limulus polyphemus
GTTTGTGACGGGGATTACGAACCCGCGACCCGCAGATTGCGAGTCGAGCGCCCTAACCACCTGACCATGCCGGTAAACAAACAAACTAAAAGTTTGAGACACAGTATTGACATTATTTCTTCAAGCTACAAATCCCTATTTTGACTTCGTGTTTAAAAGCTGTAATATTTAGGAAAGTCAAAATAGGTATTTCTTTGTTTAAATTTTTTTGCGATTGCATTTTCACTTTAAGCTACCTATCTTGTTTCGGTATTTTTTTCAAAATCTCTGTTTATTTTAAATTTGATACGAGAGTGCTATTTAGTTTATATGGTGGGAACTTTAAAGTAAGTTATTTTTGGAAACAATAGTTAAGGCAATCTTGCTTATGTAACTGCTTACTAATTATTTGTTGTGTAGTTCAGTTGTTGTGAGTTGACGTCATCTTACTCGTAGTTTCTTAGTTTTTGGGTAATGTTGTTGCTACTGGTGGGAGAGATATTTCTAGATTTTTCTGCCGAGTGTTATAAATACGTGCAGATAAAGAAGTTAAAGCTAAATTAGTTAATGAAATAAAAAGTGATGTAAGCAGGCGTGTGAGTGATTAGTCTAACGGGCTATTTCTGAAGTGAGTTTCACAGCTGTATTGTAACAACAGAGATAGGAAAATTAACTTGTGTTGTCAATGGGTTCTAAAGTAACTGAACCAGCCTGTGTGGACTTTTGACTAAAAACGAGAAATATTTAAAGCTTTGGATACAAATGTAGTAATAAGAAAAAGTAAGTTA
This sequence comes from Limulus polyphemus, assembly GCF_000517525.1. Lineage (NCBI taxonomy): Eukaryota > Metazoa > Arthropoda > Merostomata > Xiphosura > Limulidae > Limulus > Limulus polyphemus. The sequence continues at coordinate 768 of NW_013765774.1, forward strand.
GTGAAAGTAAGACAAAGTTAGTGAGAGAGATAAAAATCTAGACTGTGTTTGTAAGTTTAGCCATAAAGAGTGTA
>NW_013765775.1:0-842 GCF_000517525.1 Limulus polyphemus
GAAGTTCATTTATAATTTCTTTGCTCATTCAACAACTCGATGGGACAAACTGCAGCAGGAGCTTAAGATCTCTGTGAAGCGTGAATCAGAAACACTGTGGAGTGCAAGTGAAAAGGCAGTAAAAGTTGTTATGAAAAACTGGATGATTTGCTAGGACTTATAGCAATTAAGTGAGAATGACAACACGTTTGAAACAAAATGTGGTGCTCATAATATTCTGCAACGCATGCTTACATTTTATTTTCTTGTACGTTTGCATTTTTGGAGAAACATCTTCAGGACCCAAAAATGAATTTTAGATAAGCAGCTGCTGATCTTGATTCTCTGAAAGAGAAATTGATAGAATCACGTGAAAAGTCCTGTCAAGAAGCACTTAAAGTGAGCAAGAATCAATGTGAAACATGGGGATTGACCATTGAAAGAAGAAAAATATGTCATGAACGAATTCCAGGTGAAAATGTGGCTGATGCTGGATTGACTGCTGGACAGAAAATTTATCGCATCATGAAGAATGTTATTGATCGCTTGATTACAGAAATAACAGGAAGATTTTCTCGCTTACTAGAGTTAGATTCACGGTTTGGATTTCTACTAGATGTGCAAAATATTGTTTCTGGAGATTTCGAAGACGGAAAATTTCAAGAAAAATGTTCTGACTTAGCAAAGAGCTATCCAGGTGATATTGATGGACCAGAATTGTACAGAGAAATTAAAGACTGTAGAATGTTGATAAGTAAAAAAAACACAGACGGATTTTCCTGAAACAAGGGTTGCAACTGATTTGCTAACATTATTCAGCAAGGTGAAGTTAATTATTACATACATGACAACCTCAATGACTG
>NW_013765776.1:0-840 GCF_000517525.1 Limulus polyphemus
CGAGCATGTTTGGCGGGACGGGGATTCAAACCCGCGACCCTGAAATTGCGAGTCGAGCTCCCCCTAACCACCTAGCCATGCCAGGCCTATGATGATTTACATTTAAGTTTTCCAAGAGTTTGTGAAACTACACAAGGATTGGATTGTAACATGATTTACATTTAAGTTTTCCAAGAGTTTGTGAAACTACACAAGGATTGGATTATAACATGATTTACATTTAAGTTTTTCCAAGGGCCTATCAAAGTGAGCCCCCCAGTGGCACAGCGGTATATCTGCGGACTTATAACACTAGAAACCGGGTTTCGATACCCGTGGTGGGCAGAGCACAGATAGTACTTTGTGCTTTATACAAACAACAACAGCAACTGTCAAACTGGAAGTGGGTTCTTTTGTAATTTTGAAGAACTGATCACCAGACGCTCTTTTACTTTATTATTATATGGCACATTCATGGCTTGAAAGTAAGAATCGCGACAACAAGTACGCGAGCCAGGAATCCTCGGATTCATAGTCCGGGCACATTAACTACCTGGCCACATCAGTTACCTTACGCTGCGATAACGTTACCTTGAATGTGAGATAGTACAAGTCACTGCTATTAACTATCATTACAAATTACACAGGCCTGCGATGGTTTTATTGTCTTGATATTTTTACATGTTCTACAGTAATTCCTGTACCCTGAAAGCGAAAATGATATCCATTTTTCTCCATCACGTACAGATTTTTCACAAAACTTCATAACGCAATACATAAAAGAAAGACCACAACACGAAGTTTCGAGACTAAAAGACGTAGATTTCCCCCCAAAAATCAGGATGAACGAGATTGCATATT
>NW_013765777.1:0-839 GCF_000517525.1 Limulus polyphemus
GCTAGTGTATGAGTGACTCTCTTAAGTCAACAAACAAGAACGAGTGTTAGTGTATGAGTGACTCTCTTAGTCAAACAAACAAGGACGAGTGTTACTGTATGAGTGACTTTCTTAGTCAAACAAACAAGGACGAGTGTTAGTGTATGAGTGACTCTGAGTCAAACAAACAAGGACGAGTGTCAGCGTATGAATGACTCTCTTACTGTTGCTTTGTATCAGTGGTACTCAACGTGGACCATATGGCCCCCCATGGGGCCACACGTGAATGACGGAAAATTAGAGGGCCACAGTAATTTCTGAGTGGGCCACCGAAACTTCACTGCCCAAATAAAATATTTAAAATTTAAAACTGAATCAAAGGTTCCCTTCTCCCCGTATCCCCCACAGCTCAGAAATCAAGTTACCAGACGCGACTAGTACTCGAGTGACAATCAAAATTCCGGATTGGATGGTGGATCCAAGTGGAGTGAATGTGGTTGATGTTGACATCACCTTACAAGAGTGGTTCATGGAACTACAGAGTGATAAAACAGCTCAAGCTCGATCCAAACGTTACAAACAGTATTTCTAGATAAGTAGTGAAATAGCTAATAAGTTTCCATAGCTCTGGGAGAAGGTAAAGATGCTATTTTATCGCTTTTCCCACATCTTATCTGGTTTTAGTCGGGTGACTTATTTACTATCAAAAATACGTAACCTCCTTGATGTTGTGAAGAGAGGTGATCCTCGCTTATCATTGACCACACTGGAACCGGACATTCAAAAACCTTCAAGTTTTCATCAGGCCCAAGGATCACACTGAATAAAATGTCAATGATTAACAGAATATTTTTTACTTG
>NW_013765778.1:0-843 GCF_000517525.1 Limulus polyphemus
AATATATCATTCTTTAGGAAAAAAAAGTAAGGATAGTGCCTAACACTGTTCAGCAATATATTCTTTGGGAAAAAAAAGTTAGGATAGTGCCTAACACTGTTCAGCAATATATTCTTTGGGAAAAAAAAGTAAGGATAGTGCCTAACACTGTTCAGCAATATATTCTTTGGGAAAAAAAAGTTAGGATAGTGCCTAACACTATTCAGCAATATATTCTTTGGAAAAAAAAAAAGTTAGGATATTGCCTAACAGTGTCACTTTTCGATTCATTGTTTTTTTCTGAAACAGCAGTAGCACGAAGTCGTAACCCCCCTCCCCCGTTTCCATGGCTCAACGGTCTTAGGGTTTATAATGTTAAAAATTGGGTTTTGTGACCTGCGGTGAGTAGAGCAAATAGATAGCATTTTCAGTAGCTTTTAGCTTGACAACAAACAAACAGAAAATAAAATCGAAGTTCTACATCGGGCTGTCTTATTGGCCACTTCTTTAATGCTGGTATATCGAACATTGATGTTAGGCTTACATTAAGTATATACTAAATTCATTTAATTTTTATTACAGATAATGTAATTTTTTTACGGTTTCTATTATTATCATTCATATTTACTGTTTATAATTTCGATGTTTAATTTGTAATCATAGAATGTTAAATAAGCAAACTAAGATAAATTAATGTTGCGTCAACGAGTCACGTGACCACTGTGGCGCCCTCTAGTTTCTAGAACTATCTTGTTCTTTCGGGAATGCTCTAGTAATTGCTCGATGTAGGGTGGGCTGGTATATATAAAGGAGGGGAATGTGAGGTGGGTAGATAGATAGTGAGGAATTGAACTGCAGTCGGAA
>NW_013765779.1:0-840 GCF_000517525.1 Limulus polyphemus
CATTTGAAAGCAGCAAACCTCAAACTCCATCCCAAGAAATGTCATTTGTTCCAGAAAGAGGTGCTTTACTTAGGCCATATTGTTAGTGAGAATGGTGTACAAACGGATCCTGATAAGGTGAAAGCAGTGCATGACTGGCCAACACCAGACAATGTGGGAGAGCTAAGAAGTTTCTTGGGACTCTGTACTTAGTACCGCAAATTTGTGAAGGACTTTGCAACTATAGCTGCTCCACTACATGATCTGACTAAAAAAGGACAAAAGTTTGAATGGACAGTTTCTTGCCAGCATTCCTTCAAGACGTTGAAGGAAAAATTGGCCTCTGTTCCACTTTTAAGGCTTCCAGATCCCTCACTGCCGTACATACTGGATTGTGATGCTAGTAATGCCGGAATTGGAAGAGTGTTGTCTCAGAAAGTGGGTGAAAACGAACATGTGGTGGCCTACTTCAGTAGGGTATTTAGTAGACCAGAGAGGAACTACTGTGTAACACGGAGGGAGCTCCTTGCTATAGAGTCTGACATATTTCCATCCTTACCTCTATGGTGCAAGGTTTACCATCAGGACAGACCATGCTGCGTTACACTGGTTAAGATCATTAAAGAATCCAGAGGGACAACTAGCACGTTGGATCGGAAAAATAGACCAATATAATTATAATATTGAATATAGAGAAGGAAAATCTCATGGTAATGCTGATGGACTGAGCCGAAGACCCTGCAAAAATGAATGCAGACATTGCTGCAAAAGAGAGGTTGAACTATCCAGGTGTCATCAAGCTGAAGTCAAGCTGACTAGAAAGAGTTGATGATGGTGAAGTGGTAACCAAATATAGACATC
>NW_013765780.1:0-1072 GCF_000517525.1 Limulus polyphemus
AGGTCACTGAGTTTTCAGTATCAGGTTGTATTTAACAATGTGAAACAGGTTAGTGAGATTTTAATATTAGATTGTATATAAGAATGTGAAACATGTCAATAAATTTTCAGTAACAGGTTGTATAGAAGATTGAGAAAGAGGTCAGTAAGTTTTCAGTATTATGTTGTTTAGAAAACAAGATAGAAGATCAGCTTTCCTGTGGTTCTTTAGTACCGGATGGTAAACTGGAATATAGAATTCTGTACGATTTTAGTAACAGGGTGTATAAGTGTACAAGGAAAGGGAAGTCAGTGACTCTTATATCAGACTTTATAGGAACGCAGATGGGGTGATCAACTCTTCAGTGTGTCTTTAGTCTTAGTCTGTACATGAACGTGAAAGAGATCATAAGCTCTTTAGTGCGTCTTTAGGATTAATTAATATAGAAGAGATTACCAGCTCTTTAGTGCGTCTTTAGGATTAATTAATATAGAAGAGATTATCAGCTATTTAGTGATTATTTTGTACTGAACTGTACAGGAATGTAGTAGAGACGATCAACTCTTTAGTGCTTCTTTAGGATTAATTAATATAGAAGAGATTATCAGCTATTTAGTGATTATTTTGTACTGAACTGTACAGGAATGTAGTAGAGACGATCAACTCTTTAGTGGTCTTTTGTTTTAGGCAGAGAAAAATGTAGCACTGATTGATATTGGAATGTAGATGAGACAATAGCTCATTAGTGAGTCTTTAGCAGCAAATTGTATAGGAATGTAGAAAAGATTATCAGTTCTTTACTGTGTCTATAACACTAAATAGTAAAGTAATGTTGAAGATGCGATCAGTTCTTTAGTTAGTCTTTAGTACTAGTCTGTATTAACGAACGTAAAACAGATGATCAACTCTTTAGCAGGTCTTTACTGTGTCTATAACACTAAATAGTAAAGTAATGTAGAAGATGCGATCAGTTCTTTAGTTAGTCTTTAGTACTAGTCTGTATTAACGAACGTAAAACAGAAAAACGTAGGAGAGATAATCAGCTCTTTAATGAGTCTTTAGTACTAGTCTGTATTAACGAACGTAAAACAGA
>NW_013765781.1:0-841 GCF_000517525.1 Limulus polyphemus
GTACTATGACCTGTAAGCTAGAGAACAATATGTGTTATTATTTGATTAGATGTTTACTTCTGACTTTCAGTTTGTGTTTTGTGTCAGTACTATGACCTTTAAACCAGAGACTCACAAAACATTTGCAGTCAATTAGTATCCTTATTACAACAGTACTTCTTTAAATACAGGATTTCTATAATAAATCAAAAGAATTCTAATTGCAGACCATGAAATCTTAGTCCACGTGTCTTAGTCCTAACATTAGTTAAGCCTTTATTAAGTACGGCATATATTTGATAGAGAGATAAATTAACACTGTAACTTGTGTACGTTTTTTGCTTTAGTTCAGTTGCAAAAATAACATTGTAATTCTTTAGTGCATTATTTTATGTAGTTCACCGGTGAAACTTTCATGTAAACTTTGTATGGTTTATTAGAATAATGTGGTACTGAAGTTATTCATATTTAACTTCTAATTTTGGTACCTCTATTAACTAAAATCTTAAAACTCTTAACCTTAAATTGTTTATTACTTTTGTAAAACATGCACCCCAGTATGAGAATGGTCCACCCACAGTCCGGAAATCGAAGTTTGGACTTTTTTTTTCTTTCCTACATGAATGGACCACTTAATCAATATTTTCAACTGTAATACACCTTGGGGTAAAAAAAAGTAACACTCAAAGAACTCTTCACTTTGTTATCCTCTGCTTAAAGCACCTGATATCAGTTTCTGTAGTTTTATATGTGGAAACCTGAACTCCTTCCTGTTAAACCTGGTTGAAAATTATAAAGCACCTGATGTCAGTTTATATCTTGTCCAAGTTATTAGTATATGGTGGTGTAGCTGAACTTTGTT
>NW_013765782.1:0-843 GCF_000517525.1 Limulus polyphemus
GTCGGAACGAATTTACGGAAAATTAACTAACGAACGGGGACGTAACAAATTGGTGTCAGAGAGTGGGACAAAAAAAAATGGAAACGAGAAGCGGCAAATCAAACTACAGCTTAGCAGATTTGATGGCAGCAATACAAAAACAGCAAAAGAAACAAGTATAACGAGAAAATAAACAAGAAGAACGAGAAAAAAAAAACAATAAGCGAGACAACATCAGTGGGAAGAAAACCTGCTACAGTGGCAGCTCGAACAGCAAAATAAACAAGAGAGACTACAGCAGTGGTTGGAGGAGAAAAAAAATAAACAAGAAGATTGTTTGTTTGTTTGTTTTCGAATTTCGCGCAAAGCTACACGAGGGATATCTGCGCTAGCCATCCCTAATTTAGTAGTGTAAGACTAGAGGGAAGGCAGCTAGTCATTACCACCCACGGCCAACTCTTGGGCTACTCTTCTACCAACGAATAATGGGATTGACCGTCACATTATAACGCCCCCACGGCTGAAAGGGCGAGCATGTTTGGTGTGACGGGGATTAGAACACATGACTCTCAGATTGCGAGTTGAGTGCCCTAACCACCTGGCCATGCCGGGCCTAAACAAGAAGAGAGATTACAGCAGTGGCAACTGGAGCAAGAAAGGAAACAGGACGAAAGTCTCCAACAGTTGCAGGAAAGTCAGCAGCAACTACAGGAAAGTCAACAACAGTGGCAAAAAGTACAAATGGAAAACATTAGCAAATTTCAAAGTGAATTAAATGCATTAAAGGATGATTTACTGTCTTTCACACAAGGAGGATATATTAGTCATCGACCTAATCACCCTCGGACAACAGGAAGCCTCTTC
>NW_013765783.1:0-840 GCF_000517525.1 Limulus polyphemus
GATAATTAATCCGGTTGCCCAACTGAAGTGTTTGTTGAGCTTGTAAGTCGTGAATTGGTGTTTCATAATGGCCATGTTTCGGTATCATATTAGTTATAAGACAATTAAGGTTTAAATTTTGACTTTTGGAAAACAAGATCCAGTGTGTTCAATTTGTTTGTTTCTTTGGAGTTAAGCACAAACCTGCACAATGGGCTATATGTGCTCTGTCTATCATGGGTACCGAAACCCGGTTTCTGGAATTATTAATCCGCAGATATTGGTCGAGAACGCTAACCACAAGGTCATGCGAGGCCTGTATCCAGTGAGCAAAGCAAAGGAAACCACTTTAACAATTATACTTGTTTGTTTGTTTTTTAATTTCGCGCAAAGCTACACGAGGGCTATCTGCGCTAGCGGTCCCTAATTTAGCAGTGTAAGACTAGAGAGAAGGCAGCTAGTCATCACCACCCACCGCCAACTCTTGGGCTACTCTTTTACCAACGAATAGTGGGATTTACCGTCACATTATAACGCCCCCACGGCTGAAAGGGCGAGCATGTTTGGTGTGACAGGGATTCGAACCCGCGATCGACAGATTGCGAGACGAGCGCCTTAACCACTTGATGATATGACGAATGGAAACAGTAAGAAATGATTTAAAACTAACCACTGAATAACTGACATGAGATGTAGGAAAAATAGCTTATGGATATTAAAGTCCATTTCTGTTATTCTTTGTTACCCCAAATTGCAGATCCCTAGGTCGTTTAGGTTTACTGCTCCAAAATCCGGTGTTCGAATCTTTGCGGCGAACAAAGCGCAGGTAGTCCATTGTGAAGCTTTATGCTGAAAACTCAA
>NW_013765784.1:0-1392 GCF_000517525.1 Limulus polyphemus
CCAACTGCAATGTCCTGGGCTGTGATAATGCTAAAGCCTGTTGGCATGCGCCACCTTTGGCTTACCTCACTGACCACATTTTATTTGGAAAGTCACATCTGAGAGATGGTTCACAATGTCATATGGGCCTGACAAAGGATGACAACTCAAAAGACTTCCCTTTGGTCTTCCTGGGATTATACAACCACACCTTGTCTCCTGGTCTAAAGCTGACTTCAGTAGATCTCTTATCATAACATAGCTTCATGGAATCAGCAGACGTTTTCAAGTTTAAATGCACTTGATGGTGAATATTATCCAACCTTTCAGATAACACTTTCACGAACTCTGGCACATTTTCAGGTAACCCTTTGTATGGTGGGCATCCTGTTATTAGGTCCACTGGCAACTGAAGTTCCCGACCAAACATCAATTTTGCTGGAGTGTATCCAGTGGCTTCATGCTCTGCTGTTCTATAGGCCATCAACAGTGGAGGGAGTAAGACATCCCAGTCATCTTGGCAGCTATTACAAAACTTTGCCAATTCCTGTCCAAGTGTCCAATTGTACTTTTCTACCATCCCATCAGACTGTGGGTGCAGTGGCGTTGTCCTGGTCTTTCAGATGCCAAACAAATTGCAGCATTCTTGGAACACAGCTGATTCAAATTTACGTCCTTGATCTGAATGCAGTTCATATGGCATACCAAATCTGAAGAAGAAATCACTAATAGCCGAAGCTACAGTTGTAGCTTCCTGATTTGGTATTGCATATGCCTCAGGCCACTTGGTGAAATAATCCATCACCACACAGATGTACTTGTTTCCAGCACGAGTTTGGGGCAGAGGACCGGCAATGGCCACTAGGTATGAGACAAGATGTGGAAGAATGGTGCAGAACATGCAGTACATGTTGTGCTAAAAGGGGACCCAAGCATAAGGGACGTGCGCCAATGAAGTTATATCAAGTTGGTGCACCAATGGAAAGAGTAGCCCCCAGTAAAATCTCTGTCGTAGGTGACTCAATGTCTTCTTAACTCCGAGATGTCCTCCTGTTAAAGTATCATGGGATTGATGCAACACAACTTCCCGTAACTTCCTAGGTATAACCGTTTGCCAGGTCGTCACTTTCCCATCTGCAGTTTCCCATCTCCGGAGAAGAATACCATCTTCAAGTTTCAACTGGTCCCATTGTGCCCAATAGTTCTTTGTCACAGGGCTTAGACTAGACACCTTCTCCCAAGCAGGAAGCAAAACACTTGCTTTTAGAAAATCAATCACTGGCTTCAAATCTTGGTCTTTCTCCTCTTCTGCTTTAATGTCTATATTTGGTTCCACTTCACCATCATCAACTCTTTCAGTCGGCTTGACTTCAGCTTGATGACACCTGGATAGTTCAACCTCTCTTTTGCATC
>NW_013765785.1:0-1718 GCF_000517525.1 Limulus polyphemus
GAATACACAAGTGACAGAAATAAAATAGATACTTCAGGTAATAAAGAATACATCAGTTCCAGAAATAACACAGGGACACCAGCTGTCCCCAATTTAAGAGTAACAGACTAGAGGGAAGGTAGTTAGTCAACACCACCCACTACCAACTTTTCGGCTACTTTTGTACAAACGAATAGTGAGATTGACCGTCACATTATAATGCCCCCACGGCTGAAAGGACGAGCATCTTCAGTGACGGAGATTCGAACCCGCGACCCCCAGATTGCGAGTCAAGCATCTTAACTACAGATATCCCTCGTTGTTTTCGCTATAACGTAATTAACAAACATGGTCATGTTTTTCAATTGGCGTTCACAATTACTTGGTCTTGTTATACTGGACCCGATATACAAAAAGGTAGTAGAAAGAAAGGGTTATAAGTTTCTGGGATCGAATCTGCCATATTGGCTCAGCATTGAATGGGTTAGTCGTATGTCCCATTGATTTCAAACAGCTCGTCGGTTAGAAGTTTTTTCAGTCCGCCTTTCTGGATGATTGACTACAAATAAACCAGAAGCTATATTTCATTGTGCATCGTTATATTTGATTTTTCTACATAAACGTTTCTGTGAAAGATAGACTCAACTAAATCATCGTGGAAACCAATGGTTTCGTTGACTGGTAAACAGCACGTGGTGAATTCTCGTGCAACCTATTATTATATTCAGCTTATGGTATTAGAAATGTATTAAAATATCTCTTACAACTGCTGCGTAAAAGTCTAGTGGAAAATGTAAGTTATTCAATAAGAACGACTTCTTTATGTCCACCTTATTCGATACTGACTTTCATATTGAACGCCATCTTGCGATATTTTACCCAAGTAAAAACCGTAAATCGAAAATGCTTTTTTCATTATTTTAAAGGTAAAAAAAAAAAATAGGGGACCCGTTCCTGACACAAACTTTTGGCCCCACTAACGCAACTTTTTATCCCACTATAACGTACGAAAAATTAACACAAATAAAAACTTGAAATAAAAATACATTTTCAATAATAAAATACAAAATTCAGTGTACTGTACTCGCCAACAGGTAGTTGTTGATTTCGTTGTCGAGGTGACGGAAAGAGAGAGAGAGAGAGGCAACAGTGGTTATTGGCGATCTTCGGAGGGCAACATTTTCTTCGACTTTTACGTAAATTTGAGTTATAGCGAAAAGGGTTGAAAATACCTTCTCTTTGTGATGAAACATCTGTCTACATCTCCTGGGGGTTGAAAATATCTCCCTTTTGTGATGAAACATCTGTCTACATCTCCTGGGGGATTGAAAATATCTTCTCTTTGTGATGAAACATCTGCTACATGGTTTGAAACATCTGTCATTCTTTTCGACAGTAACAATGACGATGAACGTAATTCTCTAGGTCCTTGATGGCAGACTCTGCCAATGAGATATTCTTTTGTTGCGCTGGCCTAATAAAGATTTTCGAATCTTGAACGGTCTAAAGTTCAAGGAGATGTAGACAGATGTTTCATCACAAAAGGAAGATATTTTTAACCCCCAGGAGATGTAGGCAGATGTTTCATCACAAAAGGGAGATATTTTCAATCCCCAGGAGATGTAGACAGATGTTTCATCACAAAGAGAAGGTATTTTCAACCCCCAGGAGATGTAGACAGATGTTTCATCACAAAAGGAAGATATTTTCAATCCCCAGGAGATGTAGACAGATGTTTC
>NW_013765786.1:0-1238 GCF_000517525.1 Limulus polyphemus
TATTTTATATAGATGTCTGTATCAATCATTATTTTATATAGATATATGTATCCTTCATTGATTTTTATAGATGTCTATAGCTATCATTATTTTATACAGATATCTGTATCATTCATTATTTTATGTAAATGTTTTTATCAATCATTATTTTATATAGATATCTGTATTAATCATTATTTAACATTGATGTCTGTATAAATCATTATTTTTTATAGATATCTGTATCATTCATTATTTCATATAGATGTCGGTATTAGACAATATTTTATTTAAATATCTATCATTCATTGTTTTATATAGATGTCTGTAGTATTCATAATTTTTATAGATATCTGTATCAATCATTATTTTATATTGATATTTGTATCATTCATTGTATTATTTAGATGTCTGTATCAATAATTATTTTATATAAATATCTGTATCATTCATTGTTTTATATAGATGTCTGTATAAATCTTTTTTTCATATAGATGTCGGTATCAATCATTATTTTATTTAGATGTCTGTTTCAATCATTATTTTATATAGATGTCTGTAAAAATCATTACTTTATATAGATGTCTATAAAAATCATTATTTTATATAGATGTCTGTATCAATCATTATTTCATATAGATGTCTATATCATTCATTATTTTATATAGATTTCTATATAATTCATTATTTTATGTAGATATCTTTATCAATCATTACTTTATATCTATATCTGTATCATTCATAATTTTATATAGATATCTGTATCAATAATTATTTTATATAGATGTCTTTATCATTCACTGTTTTATATAGATGTCTGTATCATTCACTGTTTCATATAGATATCTCTATCATTCACTGTAAAATAATGATTGATACAAACATTTATATAAAATAATGATTGATACAGACATCTATATAAAATAATGATTGATACACACATCTATGTAAAATAATGAATGATACAGATATCTATATTAAATAATGATTGATAGAGACATCTATATGAAACACAGATGTCTGTTTCAATCATTATTTTATATAGCTATATGTATCATTCATTATTTTATATAGTTATCTGTATCATTCATTCTTTTTTATAGTTATCTGTATCATTCATTGGTTTATATAGATGTCTGTATGAGACATTATTTTATATATAAATCTGTATCAATAGTTATTTTATATAGATGTCTGTATCATTCAATGTTTCATATAGATGTCTGTATCAATCATTATTTTATTTATATATCTGTATC
>NW_013765787.1:0-841 GCF_000517525.1 Limulus polyphemus
CATCTTGTAGCTATGGTGGTCACACATACGCAGAAACACACATGCATGTCTGTCTGGCTGTCAGTGATTTCTATTGATAATAAAAGGAACCACTTATTTTTCTATCAGGTTTTTCTCTAGCTGGCCTCATTAAAAAGATACACATATTCAGTATGTAATGCTGTTTGAATACAAGAAGGGGAAACAATGCCCCTGTAGCCACAAAGAATATCAAAGAAGTTTACAGAAATGTTTTGAATGTTTTAAGTGTCAACAATGGTTCAGCAAATTTCGTTCAGGTGATTTTAGGTAAAAACTGTGAGAGCAGGAGCCAAGATCTTGTATTTTATATTGATGTTCTGAAAACACTTGTTGAGTCTAACCCAAGGCAACACACTTGTGAAATGGCCCTGAAATTGCATGTCTCTCATGAAACAATATGTAAACACCTAAGAAATATGGGAAAACTTCATAAAGAAAGTGTTTGGGTGCTTCACAAACTCTCCGATTATCATGGTTTCCAATGTGTGAATGTTGCTTCGTCTCTTCTGGTGCATAGTGCACGTGAACCATTTTTGGATAGAATAGTCACCAGTGATGAAAAATGGAATCTATATGCAAATATTAAATGCCAAAAACAATGGCTCAGTCCTAGACAAAAAACAATTCTGACCCAAAAACCTGGACTCCATCTGCAGAAAGTGATGCTTTGCATTTGGTGGAACATCAAAGAAGTAATTCATTTCGAAATCTTTAATCCACAGTGAACTGTCAATGCAGAGATCTATAGTCAGCAACTGGAACATTTTCATAAAGCCCTTCATCAGAAACGCCCTTCACTTGTCAATCAGAAAGGTGTTCT
>NW_013765788.1:0-841 GCF_000517525.1 Limulus polyphemus
AACAGATTTAGCAGTAGTTTTGGTTGCTATCAAAACCCACGGATTTAGCCGTAGTTTTAGTTGCTATCAAAGCCCACGGATTTAGCCGTAGTTTTAGTTGCTATCAAAGCCCACGGATTTAGCAGTAGTTTTGGTTGCTATCAAAACCCACAGATTTAGCTGTAGTTTTGATTGCTATCACATATCATTTTGACTTTTCACTTATCTGATTTTGTTATGGTTAACAGCATAAATATCAGCACATGTCCTGAAGTCATGAGAACAAAACCCACGGATTTAACTTTAGTGTTGGTTGATCGTTTTTGCAACCAAATACATAGAAGTTTATTCTTTATCACTCCAGAAATCGTATTCCTAAAATACCAGATATGATGGCAACTGTAAAGTTAGGTTATGTTTTGGAGGCAAGTAGTTGCATTAAGAATGCTTTAATTAATTAATTAATTAGAAATTTTCGTAATGAACAATACCTTTTAGAGAGCACTTACATAGGAAGAGGTAATATAAGTTATAGTTGAAATCTTACAAAGCATAGTCGTAGAACTATAAAAAATCCTGGTGGTTAGGGCACTGGACTCAAGATCGGGAATTCAGGTCTCTTCATCCAACGTACTCGCTCTTTCAGCTGTGGGGGCGTTGTTATGTGACAGTTTGTTTGTTCTTTGAATTTCGCGCAAAGCTACACGAGGGCTATCTGCGCTAGCCGTCCCTAATTTACCAGTGTCAGGCTAGAGGGAAGGCAGCTAGTCATCACCACCCACTGCTAACTCTTGGGCTACTCTTTGACCAACGAATAGTGGGATTGACCGTCACATTATAACGCCCACACGGCTGAAAGGTC
>NW_013765789.1:0-842 GCF_000517525.1 Limulus polyphemus
ATAAACAATTAACAAAAACTTAATTAAATGTACAGAATTTACAAACACAAAATTAAAATTCAACAAAGTCTCTTAATTTTGCGGACATATCTTCTTCCGTACTGGTCTCCGTTTCGTTGGATTCGGCTTCATGTGGGGTTCATCTGCTTCATCAGGAAACGTCCTATCATTGGTAACAGTCACAGCAGTGGTAATAACTTCATCAAGGACTTCACCGTTTCCCTTCTCAAAACCGAGTCGAGTTTCTTCTTTGACAGTGGCTTTTTCAGGTGACACGTCTTCAGCAGCGTCATTTGTTCCGCTGTTCACTTTATCCCACCTGAAATGTCCTGGACCATGATAACGTCAAAGCCTGTTGGCATGCACCACCTTTGGCTTACCTCGCCGACCACATTTTATCACGTCTGAGAGACGATCCACTATGTCATATGGGCATTTCCTTGGAGAAGAAACTTAGGAGACTTCCCTTTGGTCTTCCTGGGATTATACAACCACACCTTGTACAAAGCTGACTTCAGTAAATCTCTTATCATAAGATAATTTCATCGAATCAACAGATGTTTTTCAGTTTGAATGCACTTGATGGTGAATATCATCCATCCTTTCCGATAACACTTTCACAAACTCTGACACATTTTCAGAAAACTCTTCATAAGGTGGGCGTCTTGTTAACAGATCCACTGGCAAACGAAGTTCCCGATCAAACATCAACTTTGCTGGAGTGTATCTAGTGGCTTCATGCTCTTCTGTCCTATAGGCCATCAACAGTGGAGGGAGTAATACATCCCAGTCGTCTTGGCGGCTATTACAAAACTTTGCCAATTCCTGTCCCAGTGTCCAGT
>NW_013765790.1:0-1252 GCF_000517525.1 Limulus polyphemus
TGGCATTCTTGGGATGGAGTTTGCTGCTTTCAAACGCTTGAATACTTCCTCCAGCCGGGACATTTCTTCATCAAAAGTTGTTCCAAATACAATGACATCGTCCAGGTACATCAGGACTATCCTCCATTGTATGCCTTCCAATACTCTTTCTATCAGCCTCTCAAATGTTGCTGGAGCATTGCTAAGCCCGAATGGCATCACACGGTATTGCCAGAGACCTTGGCCATAACTAAATGCTGTCTTAGGTCTATCTGCTTCAGCCATTTTTACTTGATGGAAACCTGACTTTAAGTCCAGAGTTGAAACCACCTGGCTCCACTTAGGGCATTAAGAGTATCATCAATTCTTGGTAGTGGGTATGAGTCTTTTTTGGTTATACTGTTAAGAGCCCTGAAGTCCACACAGCAACGTTGGGTTCCATCCTTCTTCTGGACTAACACGACGGGAGCTGACCAAGGACTATATGATTTCTCGACTATCCCTTTCTTAATTAGACCATCCATGACCTTCTCCATCTCTTGTCGCTTTGCTGGAGCTATTCTCCTTGGAGGGATCTTTATTGAACTGTGATTGTCTGTGTTTATTCTGTGCTCTACAAGGTTTGTGCAGCCGAGGTCATGATATCCTTTCGAAAAGACGTCTGCATAATTTGCCAAAAGTTCTTTTATCTGAAGAGCCTGTGAGCCTTCTTATAGAGGTCAGTTAAATATTCTGGAAGTGTATGTCCTTTCTTTATAGTTGTATTTCTTGCTTTAACGTTGACTGGCTTTACCTCCTGGCACACAACCAACAATGCCCCTTCCTTAAGTGTCTACTCACATTTAGAGAAATTGGCCACTGTTAATAGGTACTACTTGATGACCTGCCACAAGTGACCTTCCAATCTTCAAATCGCTGGCCTGGATGGGTCTTCCACTGCTTCCACAAGCATTGGGCTTCCTTGGGGATGTTCTTTTATTCTACCCCAAATTATCTTTTCTGACATTGTGGGTATTGTAGTTGACTTAAGTGCTGTGACAGGCAAATCAACAGATGCAGCAACACTTACTGGAATTTGGCCTTTGTTGTTCCCAATCATCATTTTATCGAAGTTAACTACACACTTCCTCGATAGTAAGTAGTCCAACCCTAATATGCATTGGTCTTCAATGTCAGCCAGGTATACTTTGTTTCTGTCCTTCATGCCAATGAGCTCAATAGTTACCCACACTGGTCCCCACAACCTTGCATAATGTTGTGTCACATCACAGAG
>NW_013765791.1:0-840 GCF_000517525.1 Limulus polyphemus
AAAATGGAAGAAAACTATTGGAAGATACCATCAGTATCCTACTAAATGATAACATCCCAATGGATACTAGTTATGTGTACAGTAACAACATTCTAGATCCTTGTATATGCTTCACCTCAATAGCAAATTCCTTTATTTCTTTTCATCTTGAAAAGGATATAAACAGTAACCATTTACCAGTTTGGTGTGACTTTAGTCTCAGTCCAAATTAAAACACACAAGTAAATATCCCTAAATTTAACTACAAAAAGGCAAACTGGCCAAAATACCAAAAACTACTGAGCTGCAAATACTATCATTAGTGCCAGAAACTCTTCTATAATTGATGAGTACTGCAGTACAATCACAAATACAGCAGACATGTATCCCTAAAACATCATAACAACACCTGGAAACCTAATAAATACAGCAGACATGTATTCCTAAAACATCATAACAACACCTGGAAACCTAATAAATACAGCAGACATGTATTCCTAAGACATGATAACACCTGGAAATCTAATAAATACAGCAGGCATGTATTCCTAGAACATGATAACAACATCTGGAAACCTAATAAATACAGCAGACACGTATTCCTAAAACATAATAACACCTGGAAATTTAATAAATACAGCAGACATGTATTCCCAAAACATGATAACAACACCTGGAAACCTAATAAATACAGCAGACATGTATTCCTAAAACATGATAACAACACCTGGCAACCTAATAAATACAGCAGGCATGTATTCCTAAAACACGATAACAACACCTGGAAACCTAATAAATACAACAGGTATGTATTCCTAAAACACGATAACAACACCTGGAAACCTAATAAATACAGCAGGC
>NW_013765792.1:0-963 GCF_000517525.1 Limulus polyphemus
GTTTTGCACCCTACTTGGGAGAAGGTGTCTAGTCTAAGCCCCGTGACAAAGCACTACTGGGCACAATGGGACCAGTTGAATCTTGAAAATGGTATTCTTGTCCGGAGATGGGAAACTACAGATGGGAAAGTGACGACTTGGCAAACAGTTATATCGAGGAAGTTACGGGAAGTTGTGCTGCGTCAATCCCATGATAGCTTAAGAGGAGGACATCTCGGAATTAGGAAGACATTGAATCATCTACGACAAAGATTTTATTAGATAGGTATGAGGCAGAGTCTATGACAAAGTTGCACCTTTGGCCATCCAGCTTCCCTGTCACATAGACACTGTGTGTGCTTGGCATTTTACACCTAGCTGTTGGGACTTTCACGATGGGGGTTGGTGGGCGTCGCTCAACACCAACCACTACTGGTCTCCTTAAGGCCGACTTGTTGGTAATATTCTTCCTACACTGGCTCCTCAAATGTCCGTGCTTTCTACAGTTCCAACAACCTTTCTGGATACCAGCCTTTCCTGCTGTGGCACCTCCCCTGTGTTGAAATTTCCTGCATTGAGCTCTTTTGTACCCAGGTTTATTAAAGTGCCAGCAAAGTCCCTCAAACCTCTCTGAAAGCTGACCTTTTCTGGCCTTGAATCCAGATGACTGTACCAACCTCGGTACCTCTGAGCTGGACTTAATGTAGCATTCAAATTTGAGAGCTCTGGCCATTGCATCCTGCATGGTAGAGGGGTGTGCCTGCTTCATTTGTATCTTAAGTTATGAACTGTCCAAGGCATCTACAAACTGATCCCTCAGCAACAACTTGAGGAGATCGGGTGGTGCAGTTGGGTAGGCCTTGTGTGCCATGCTTTCCAAATCCTGTGCCAGCTCTTGCAAGCTCTCCCCTTTAGCACGGACTCTCGTTCTGAACCTAGCCCTGTAGACTTCCTTACCTGATTTCTAGAAGCGCTACCAGTGCT
>NW_013765793.1:0-841 GCF_000517525.1 Limulus polyphemus
CATATCTGGCAACGAGCTTGAAGGGACAACCACTGGAAAGACTTGGACAGTTGACAGCAGCCGACAGACACAACTATAGAGAACTGGCAGAGGCTCTGGAACTCAGGTACGGAACCCAGAATCAGTCAGAAGTCTACAGGGCTAGGTTTAGGACGAGAATCCGTGCTAAAGAGGAGAGCCTGCAAGAGCTGGCACAAGACTTGGAAAGCATGGCACACAAGGCCTACCCAACTGCACCACCCGATCTCCTCAAGTTGTTGCTGAGGGATCAGTTTGTAGGTGCCTTGGACAGTCCACAACTGAAGATACAAGTAAAGCAAGCACACCCCTCTACTATTCAGGATGCAATGGCCAGAGCTCTTGAATTCGAATCCTACTTTAAGTCCAGTGCAGAAGTACCAAAGTTGGTACAGTCATCAGGATTTAAGTCTAGAAAAGGGCAGCTCTCAGAGAAGTTTGAGGGACTTTGCTGGCACTGTAACAAACCTGGGCACAAGAGAGCTCAATGCCGGCAACTTCAACACAGGGGGAGACGATACAGCAGTAAAGGCTGGTATCCAGAAAAGTTGTTGGCCAAAGGTGCAACTTTGTCATAGATTCTGCATCTCAGAATGTGAGCACCAAGGTGCTGGATAACAAAGGAGTACCAGAAGCTGTACAGAAGCTCTGTGGTGTGACAGGACATTCTGCAAGGTTGTGGGGACCAGGGTGGGTAACTGTCGAGCTGATGGGCATGAAAAACAGACAGAAAGTATACTTGGCTGACATTGAAGACCAATGCATATTAGGATTGGACTATCTACTACCGAGGAAGTGTGTAGTTAACTTTCGATAAAATGAC
>NW_013765794.1:0-1147 GCF_000517525.1 Limulus polyphemus
CCTGAGGCAAGAGTTCCTGTTACTGAAATAGAAAAACAAGAAATAACACCTGTTCCTAAAGAGGAAGAACTCGAAGAAAGAGTTCCTGTTCCTGAAGTAGAAAAACCAGAAATAACACCTGGCCCTAAAGAGGTAAAACCTAAAGAAGCAGTTACTGTTCCTGGAGAAGAAAAACCAGAAATAACACCAGTATCAAAAGAAGAAAAACCAGAAATTACACCTATTGTAAAAGAGGAAAAAACTGAAGAAACAGTTCCTCTTCCTGAAGTAGAAAAACCAGAAATAACACCTGTCCCCAAAGAGGAGAAACCTAAAGAACCAATTCCTGTTCTTGCAGAAGAAAAACCAGAAATAACACCTGTATCTAAAGAGGAAAAACCTGAAGCAATAATTCCTGTTACTGAAATAGAAAAACCAGAAATAACACCCGTCCATAAAGAAGAAAAACTTAAAGAAAGAGTTCCTGTTACTAAAGAAGAAAAACCGCTAATAATTCCTACTCCTATACAGAAGGAAAAACCAGAAATAATACCTATTCCTAAAGAGCAAGAACTTGAAGAAAGAGTTCCTGTTCCTGAAGTAGAAAAACCAGAAATAACACCTGTCCCCAAAGAGGAAAAACCAAAAGAAGCAGTTTCTGTTCTTGCTGAACAAAAAACTATTCCTAAAGAGGAAGAACTTGAAGAAAGAGTTCCTGTACCTGAAGTAGAAAAACCAGAAATAACACCTGTCCTCAAAGAGGAAAAACCAAAAGAAGCAGTACCTGTTCTTGCAGAAGAAAAACCAGAAATAACACCTGTATATAAAGAAGAAAAACCTGAAGAAAGATTTCCTGTTCCTGAAGTAGAAAAACCAGAAATTACACTTATTGCTAAAGAGGAAAAACCTGAAGAAAGAGATCGTTTTCCTGCAGAAGAAAAACCAGAAATAACACCTGTATCTAAAGAGGAAAAACCTGAAGCAAGAGTTCCTGTTACTGAAATAGAAAAACCAGAAATAACACCTGTTCCTAAACAGGAAGAACTTGAAGAAACAGTTCCTGTTCCTGAAGTAGAAAAACCAGAAATAACACCTGTACTCAAAGAGGGAAAACCAAAAGAAGCAGTACTTGTTCTTGCAGAAGAAAAACCAGAAATAACACCTGTAT
>NW_013765795.1:0-840 GCF_000517525.1 Limulus polyphemus
TAAAAAACGAGTTAATGTGTGTAAATACATCAGAAATTATCTCTTTTTAATTACGTTACAATTCTTATAAATTTACATTTATTTCAGTAATATACCAATTTTCTAGTGCAGATCTTAACACTTTTATCAGTGATTTGTCTGGTTATGCATAAACAGTTGAATAAAATAAATGTAATGTTTACTGGTAAAATTAACATTGATATAAGTCATACAGAACCTACAGGCACAGTATGGATATTTCTTAAAACTTATAAGGGGAAATATATTAACGTGATCTGGTACAGACCATGTAAACACCAATTAGATTCAATTAATATTAGATGGCAGTGTATAGGAAATTAATATTTAATTACTATTCTATCTTATTAATAGCAGGCTAATAAATGTTTAACTAGTAGCAAAATATATAAACAACAATATAGATGAATTAGAACGAAATCGAATAAAATAGATCGGATTTATTGTGTAAAAGATGTGCATTAAGATCCATTTTAGTTTTATGGGAAAATAAAAACACTTTTAGTGAAATTTGATTCGGTTTGTTGTAAATCACAAAGTTACACGAGGGGCTATCTGCGCTCTGTCTACCACTGGTATCGAAACCTGATTTTTAGCATTGTAAGCACACAGACTTAAGAATGAATTAACAAGTTATATGTCCGTTAATCTGATTACTTTAGATATAGTTAATACTTTTAATAATTATATTGCAACAGTTCTTCAAAATATAAAGAGTAAATTGTTTGTTTGTTTGTAATTATGCACACAGCTATACAATGGGCTATCTGTGCTCTGCCCACCACGGGTATCAAAACCCGGTTTCTAGCGTTGTAAGTCCGC
>NW_013765796.1:0-841 GCF_000517525.1 Limulus polyphemus
TACTGTATTTTTCAAACAGACTATTGTAGCTTAACACTGAAATGTCTTAATCCGGCTGTATACTAGCCAAGTAATACTGTATTTTTCAAACAGACTATTGTAGCTTAACAAGGAAATGTCTTAATACGGCTGTATACTAGCCAAGTAATTCTGTATTTTTCAAACAGACTATTGTAGCTTTTGTGACTGTATTATTCATGATTCTCTGAATCCATTTCTCATGTTAGAAAAATTGCAAAAAGAAGGTATTTTTTTTTACTTCATATGTAGCAGTTTGTATTAAACAGTCCGGAAATTGCTTTCCAAAGATAAGTATTATAAGTTCATATTATAAATAATGAGCCCTTAGATGATATACGGCCTCGCATGGCTTGATGGTCACAGCGTTCGACTCGCAATCGGTGTGTCTCCGTACTTCGAGCATGCTTGCCATTTCAGCCGTGGAGGCGTTACAAAATGATGGTCAATCCCATTATTCGTTGGTAAGAGATAGCGGTGGGTGGTGTCGAATAGCTGCTTTACCTCTTGTCTATCACTTTTAAATTAGGGACGGCTAGCGCAGGTAGTCCTCGAGTAGCTTTGCCAGAAATCCAACAAACAAGCAAATCGCTGTTATACAATTGATTGTATAACACTAGAGGGCGTGACGTTCATATATGGTCAGGAAACATCATCATATTTCCCTGACGCTTATGTAATATGTATTTCAATTGGTGAAAAAAACGAAAATTTTCGTAATGAATCGTTTAATTGATGGTGGACTATTAACATTGTTGAGTGATGTTTTAATATACTACAATTAATTAGTTTAATCCAGGCTACTTTACTGGCCATTCAGTTT
>NW_013765797.1:0-1033 GCF_000517525.1 Limulus polyphemus
GATAGTGGGTAATTGAACTGCAGTCAGAAGTATTGTTGACGTTCGTTGATATAGCGTTTGTTTTAGCGCGAATATTGAAAATAAGTGTATCGTAAAGTTGTATTCGGAAAGAATAAACCAGTTTTATTGAGTAAGGACTTGTGTCGCTAACGTTTCGTCGGAACGAAGTTACGGAAAGTTAACAAACAAACGGAGACGTAACAATATAAATATACCATGCATTTTTATTTCTCGTAATATTATAGTATTTATTCTGAAATTGTCACCTAACACGTCGTCGAGAAAGCTTTTAAAATCCTTTCGTTCTAGCTGCTTTTGTTCGAGAAGATAATACCTGTTCTACACATTGATGTATTGCTGTAATGCTGCACGTTATACAAGGATGTTGAGGTCAATATACTCAGGTGATATCTCAGTGTTACAGCCTAACCTATGTTTGAATGAGAATGATCAATCACCTGGTATCGCTAGTTACTCTAGGTAAATACAGTATTTCATATGAAGTAAGGAATGTTGACTTTAAGCTATTTGGTACGAAGATTCTGTCCGATCAGTTAACGCTATAACATCCATTAAATGCCTGTCATTAAGTCCCTGTCAATAAAGCAAGTGATACACCTTGTATAAGTCTGTTGTTAAGTCCCTGTCAATAAAGCAAGTGATACACCTTGTATAAGTCTGTTATTAAGTCCCTGTCAATAATGCAAGTGATACACTTTGTATAAGTCTGTTGTTAAGTCCCTGTCAATAAAGCAAGTGATACACCTTGTATAAGTCTGTTATTAAGTCCCTGTCAATAATGCAAGTGATACACCTTGTATAAGTCTGTTATTAAGTCCCTATCAATAATGTAAGTGATACACCTTGTTTAAGTCTCTTATTAAGTCCCTGTCAATAAAGCAAGTGATACACATTGTATAAGTCTGTTATTAAGTCCCTGTCAATAATGCAAGTGATACACCTTGTATAAGTCTGTTGTTAAGTCCCTGTCAATAAAGCAAGTGACACACCTTCTATAAGTCTGTTGTTAAGT
>NW_013765798.1:0-1483 GCF_000517525.1 Limulus polyphemus
TATTCGGAATGTCCAAGATTCGTTCTTCCATGCCACTAAATACCATTTTGATGCCATTTTAAGCTGTAGATGCATTATAAAAGTAACAGTCAATCATTCATGAGGATTCGCATTCTAATCTGCAGATACTGCTGACTGGTTGACCTTCCTTTTAATAATATCAGTCACAAATTGGATGAAAAACAAGAACATTTGTACTCTTAAAACTATTTAGAAGTAATATTTTAACCTATTTTCTGTGAATTTATAGGATATCATGATATGAAACAGTTAAACACAAACTCTTTCACACGAATATATTTTATTTTTATATGAAGAGATTCTATACTCAGAAAACTGCATGTTTCAATGCCTGGGGGAGAATGTCAAGATGTAGCCAACCTAGCAAGAACGAATTCGCTCATTCCTTTCAGTTATTGACCTTGTTCTAATTTATTTAATCATGTCGAGTGCCCAAAAGCAAAATTATTTCTATGTCATATTTACTTAACAATAATCTCTAAATAGGGCTCGTTGGTCTAGGGGTATGATTCTCGCTTAGGGTGCGAGAGGTCCCGGGTTCAAATCCCGGACGAGCCCTTTCTTTTCGTGATGAAATAGGTTTTATCACTTTTGACATGGAGATTAAAAAATTGTTTCTTTCTTAAATATAACATGGTATGGTATAAATTTATTGCTTGTAATAATTATATGTAAGCAAATAAAAATAGCAAAGTGATTTCTTAGATATATTTCAAAAAAGATCTTTCTTCATTACAATATTCTGAAATGTTTATATAGTTTTTCTTTTCCTCAACTGACCTTTGCTTATGACCATACCTTCTCAGTTAAAGATGTACCCATTACAGCCAGGTGGTCAGGGCGCTCGACTCGCAATCTGAAGGTCGCGGGATCGAATCCCCGTCACACCAAACATGCTTGCCCTTTCAGCAGAGGGGGTGTTATAATGGGACGGTCAATCCCACTATTCATTGCTAAAAATGTAGCCCAAGAGTTGACGGTGGGTGGTGATGATTAGCTGCCTTCCCTCTAGTCTTACTCTGCTAAATTAGGGACGGCTAGCGCAGATAGCCCTCGTGTAGCGTTGCGCGAAATCAAAAAACAAACAAACAGTTAAAGATGCCTTAATTCGGGGTAAATAATGGACTCACAAACTCTGTTTAAAGAAACTAAAATAGGAATTTCTGTACCTGAAATTATACACAAGGAAAATAACTTTTTGGTGTAAAAAAATATGTCGTTCTTTATGAAATTCGTTATACATAACTCAAATCATACCAAGAGGGAATCCTCAATAACTGTGGCACTTGGAATTCTCTTAGGCAGGATTAGAGTAAATTATTTTTACATTATTTTTACATTAAACACAAACTCTTTCACGCGAATATTACATTATTCGAAATAATCGGAATACAAAATTATACGAAATCATTATTTTAATGAGACATTATTTTTTTTCCTTTTCATTTATTAGCCAACAAAA
>NW_013765799.1:0-1523 GCF_000517525.1 Limulus polyphemus
CAACTGAAGGATAAAAACCTGTGACACACTGTACTTCCACAAAATACAACTGAAGGATATAAACCTGTGGCTCACTGTACTTCCACAAAATACAACTGAAGGATACAGACCTGTGACACACTGTACTTCCACAAAGAAGCAATTGGAAGTACACAAGCTGCTGACACAGCATATCAGAAGAATAATTCATAGTTCAACTGTAGATACAAAGTAAAACAATAGTAAATCTCAATAAATAAACTATTTTGTTCAATCTAGTAAAAACAAAATTACAGGAGTGAATTACTCTACCTACAGGTGTGGATTACTCTATATACAGGTGTGAATGACTCCATCTACAGGTGTGAATTACTCTATATACTGGTGTGAATTACTCTATATACAGGGGTGAATTACTCCATCTACAAGAGTGAATTACTCTATATACAGGGGTGAGCTACTCCATCTACAAGAGTGAACTACTACATCTACAGGAGTGAATTACTCTATATACAGGAGTGAATTACCCCATCTACAAGAGTGAATTACTCTATATACAGGTGTGAACTACTCCATCTACAGGAGTGAATTACTCTATATACAGGTGTGAACTACTCCATCTACAAGATTGAATTACTCTATATACAGGTGTGAATTACTCTATATACAGGTGTGAACTACTCCATCTACAAGAGTGAATTACTCTATATACAGGGGTGAATTACCCCATCTACAAGAGTGAATTACTCCATCTACAAGAGTGAATTACTCTATATACAGGAGTGAATTACCCCATCTACAAGAGTGAATTACTCTATATACAGGGGTGAATTACCCCATCTACAAGAGTGAATTACTCTATATACAGCAGTGAATTACTCTGTATACAAGGGGTGAGCTACTCCATCTACAAGAGTGAATTACTCTATATACAGGAGTGAATTACTCTATATACAAATCATTGTGGAAGTTCTTCCCTCACCAACACACTGATTTTTATATTTATTGACAAAATCTCACAATTTCTTACATATCTCTAGACAACACACTAAAGTTCTTACCTGTTTCACATGCTTAAACCCAGGTTTCTGTACAAACGTCTTAAGTTTTTATATGTTTAAAAACCCTAATTTCCTAGATGAACTATGAGTTCTTACCTCTTTAACACACCGATGACCATGTTTCTGAACAAACTCTTGGAATTTTTGACCGGCAGTACCAGTGTCAACAGTAAGCCATTTGACAGCATCCTAGGAACAAAGAATAGCAGAAGTGTGATGTTTCAGCAGCAAATGATGTATATTATTGTATTAAGTGGTACATATTATTGTATTAAGTTACTTATATTGTTTTAAATGAAACATATTATTAAGTTAAGTGTATTAAGTGGTACGTATTATTGGATAAATTATATATATTATTGTATTAAGTGGTACATATTATTGTATTAAGTGATACATATTATTGTATTAAGTTGTACATATTATTGTATTAGGTGGTACATATTGTATTAGGTGGTACATATTATTGTATTAAGTGGTACA
>NW_013765800.1:0-841 GCF_000517525.1 Limulus polyphemus
GGACCAGAGACGTAACACTAGGTATAGACTGAAACATCTTGCAGATAGGCAAAACTATGCTTAACAACAACAAGAAAAAGAAACCGGTTGAAAACTTGATATTCATTTTGAGGGAAGTGGGATGAAAAGGGAGGAATAGCTTGATCTGGTCGTTGAACATTTTGTCTGGATTCGTTTATAAACTTATTTTTCTTTCTAAGATCTCCAGACTATTTAGTATTTTACCCTTTTTTCACTAAAATATAAAATCGTGTGGCTTTTTTTTCGGGATGAAATAAGTAATTTGTTTCTAAAAGACGGGATTCAAAAGTTGAGTGGATTTTCCCCAATTTCCAGCTTCATCAGTGTCGTTTAACACTAGTTTATATGGGGTCGTACTGTCTGCCCTATACACACTATTGCAGTTTTGACACGTGAATTGGTAAACACCTTGTGGCTTTCTTTTTCGATTTTGTCCTTGTTACATAATGTTACGACAGCAGAAGTCACGCCACGCTGGGAGCATGAGTACTGGAGTTTCTAGAAGGATCATGAAATTTCGTGGCAACTCTAGCTTGTTCAAGAAAAACCAGTGCGATCGGGCAGATAGATTGCATAGATAGATAGACTGAAGAGATAGATAATTGAGTCAGATGAACAGTAGGCACCGTAAGTAAAGTGTGGGAATCACTGCGATTTATAGCGTGTGTTATAAAGGTTGTTAGGTTTAAAGTGACTGTAGAAATTCTGTGTATTACAAAGTTGTATCGAGAAAGAATAAACTAGTTTTAATTAAGAAAGGACTTGTATCGCTGAAGTTCTTCGGAAAGAATTTATACCGGAAATTAACAAAACGACCAGA
>NW_013765801.1:0-841 GCF_000517525.1 Limulus polyphemus
GAACATTCGCCAAAGTACATGATAGTTCTAGAAACGTTACGTCACAGTAGTCATGTGACTCGATGACGCAACAATATTATTGTGGTAAATAGAATGTAAGAACGTATTATTGTGGTAAATAGAATGTAAGAACGTATTGCTGTGGTAAATAGAATGGAAGAACGTATTATTATGGTAAATAGAATGGAAGTACGTATTATTGTGGTAAGTAGAATGGAAGAACGTATTATTGTGGTAAATAGAATGGAAGTACGTATTATTGTGGTAAATAGAATGGAAGTACGTATTATTGTGGTAAATAGAATGGAAGTACGTATTATTGCGGTAAATAGAATGTAAGAACGTATTATTATGGTAAATAGAATGGAAGTACGTATTATTGTGGTAAATAGAATGTAAGAACGTATTATTGTGGTAAATAGAATGGAAGTACGTATTATTGTGGTAAATAGAATGGAAGTACGTATTGATGTAGTAAATAGAATGGAAAAACGTATTATTGTAATAAATAGATTGGAAGAACGTATTATTGTGGTAGATAGAATGGAAGAACCTATTATTGATGTAAATAAAATGGAAGAACGTACTATTGTGGTAGATAGAGTAGAAGAACGCACTATTGTGGTAGATAGAGTAGAAGAACGTACTATTGGTGTAGATAGAGTAGAGAACGTACTATTGTGGTAGATAGAGTAGAAGAACGTACTATTGGTGTAAATAGAGTAGAAGAACGTACTATTGTGGTAGATATAGTAGAAGAACGTACTATTGGTGTAGATAGAGTAGAAGAACGTACTATTGTGGTAGATATAGTAGAAGAACGTACTATTGTGGTAGATAT
>NW_013765802.1:0-841 GCF_000517525.1 Limulus polyphemus
CGGAAACTAGAGTTACAATTAGGTGTTTATGGAGTAGGTGTACCAAGTAAGGCTAAAGATGAATATGGTGCTTATTAATTCGGTACCTAGAGTTACATCTAAGTGTTCATGGAGTAGTTATACCAAGTAAGGCTAAAGTTGAGTATGGTGGTTATAAATTCTGTAACTAGAGTTACACCTAGGTGTACATGGAGTAGTTGTACCAAGTAAGGCTAAAGATGAGTATGGTGGTTATAATTTCGGTAACTAGAGGTACAACGTACGTGTTCGTGGAGTTGTTGTACCAAATTACGCTAAAGATGAGTATGGGGGTTTTACATTCCGTAACTAGAGTTACACCTAAGTGTTGATATAATTTTTGTACCAAGAAACGCTAAAGATGAGTATGGTGGATATAAATTCGGAAACTAGAGTTACACCTAGGTGTTCATGGAGTAGTTGTACCAACTAAGGCTAAAGATGAGTATGG
This sequence comes from Limulus polyphemus, assembly GCF_000517525.1. Lineage (NCBI taxonomy): Eukaryota > Metazoa > Arthropoda > Merostomata > Xiphosura > Limulidae > Limulus > Limulus polyphemus. The sequence continues at coordinate 470 of NW_013765802.1, forward strand.
TGGTTATAAAGTCGGTAACTAGAGTTACACCTAAGTGTTCATGGAGTAGTTATACCAAGTAAGGCTAAAGTTGAGTATGGTGGTTATAAATTCTGTAACTAGAGTTACACCTAGGTGTTCATGGAGTAGTTGTACCAAGTAAGGCAAAAGATGAGTTTGGTGGTTATAATTTTGGTAACTAGAGTTACACCTACGTGTTCGTGGTGTTGTTGTACCAAATAACGCTAAAGATGAGAATGGGGTTACACATTCGGTAACTATTGTTACACCTAGTTGTTCATGGAGTAGTTGTACCAAGAAAGACTAAAGATGAGTATGGTGGTTATAAATTCGGTAACTAGAGTTACACCTAGGTGTTCATGGATTAGTTGT
>NW_013765803.1:0-1266 GCF_000517525.1 Limulus polyphemus
CTTATTGATAGCACATAGTATCGTTAAACCTTGCCTTCTTTTTGATAGTACATAGTATTGTTAAATCTTGTGTCTTCTTTTTGACAGAACACAGTATTGATAAATCCTGTATCTTCTTATTGACAGTACACAGTATTTTTAAATCTTGTGTCTTCTTATTGAGAGTAAACAGTATTTTTAGCTATATTGTCTTCTTATTGAGAGCACACAGTATTGTTAAATCATGTGTCATCTTCTTGAGAATACACAGTATTGTTAAATCTTGTGTCTTCTTACTGACAGTACACAGTATCGTTAAATCCTGTATCTTCTTATTGACAGGACACAGTATTGTTAAATCTTGTGTCTTCTTATTGACAGTACACAGTATCGTTAATTCTTGTGTCTTCTTATTGATAGTATACAGTATTGTTAAATCTTTATGTCTTTTTATTGACAGTTCACATTATTGTTAAATCTGTCTTCTTATTGATAGTACATCGTATTTTTAAATCTTGTGTCTTCTTATTGATAGTACACAGTATTGTTAAATCTTGTGTCTTCTTTTTGACAGTAAACAGTATCGTTAAATCTTGTGTCTTCTTTTTGACAGTAAATAGTATCGATAAATTTTGTGTCTTCTTATTGATAGTACATAGTATTTTTAAATCCTGTTTTCTTATTGATAGTACGTAGTATTGTTAAATCTTGTGTATTCTGATTGACAGTACACAGTATTGATAAATCATGTATCTTCTTATTGACAGGACACAGCATTGTTAAATCTTGTGTCTTCTTATTGATAGTGCACAGTATTTTAAAATCTTGTTTTCTTATTGATAGTACATAGTATTGTTAAATCTTTTGTCTTCTTTTTGACAGTAAACAGTATCGTTAAATCTTGTGTTTTCTTATTGAGTGTAAACAGTATTGTTAAATATTGTGTCTTCCTATCGAGAGTACACAATATTGTTAAATCTTTTGTTTACTTATTGACAGTACACAGTATCGTTAAATCTTGTCTTCTTTTTGTTAGTACATAGTATTGTTAAATCTTGTGATTACTTATTGACAGTACACAGTATCGTTAAATCTTGTGGCTTGTTATTGATAGTACACAGTATTGTTAAATCTTTATGTCTTTTTATTGACAGTACACAGTATAGTTAAATCTTGTCTTTTTTTTGATAGTACATAGTATTGTTATATTTTGTGTCTTCTTATTGAGAGTAAACAGTATTGTTAAATCTTGTGTCTTCTTATTGAGAGTACACAGTATTGTTAAAT
>NW_013765804.1:0-1028 GCF_000517525.1 Limulus polyphemus
TTAGAGGAGAATAGACAAGTTCCAATTTCGGTTTCATCCCGTATGAATACCTGGCTAGCGTAATGTGTGGAAGCGGTTAACAGAACTCGATTTTTGTTGTTGTTGTTGTTTTTTTTTCTTTTCAGAAAAGTCTTAATATAATTGAAAACTGTAAATAAGTCATTGATGAAAAGTGGAAATAAAACATCCTCTCCAAAATAATAATGTTTGATAATTGTGTAAAAAGTTTTTAAAGTTTGTTTAGCTAAAATGGACTACTTACACTCTGTCCACCGCGGAGAATTGATTTGTTTATTTGTTTTGAATTTCGTGCAAAGCTACACGAGGGCTATCTGCGCTAGTCGTCCATAATTTAACAGTGTAAGACTAGAGGGAAGGCAGCTAGTCATCACCACCCACCGACAACTCTTAGGCTATTCTTTTACCAACGAATAGTGGGACTGACAGATTGCGAGTCGGACGCCTTAACCACCTGGCCATGCAAGGCCCGAAGAATTAAATTTTAGATTTTTGGATTATATATCTGTAAATTTACCACTAACTCAATGGGGGAAGAACGTGAAATGTTTAATGCCTAATGTTTATTATTATTTTATCCCCTAGTTAAAGTGAATATCAAGCTGGTGGTTTAATGAAAAATGAATGCTTGTTTATATCCTCAAATAAATGTAAAATTGTAAAAGTAATTCTAGCTTTGTACATGTAAAAATATTGTGATTTTTTCTATCTAACTTAGATATAAAATTTACAATACTAGTTTATATTAAGAATTTACTCTCACACAGAATCGGTTATCAAATTGATGAGCTTGTTTCCCTTTAAAAGACATTTCACAATATTAAATTCCGGGAAAAATAATAATAAACAGTCTCTGGGATCTAATACACTCTTTTATTCTCTTCAACAACTATGCTGAGAAAAGATCTTTAACTGAACAGTTAGAATGTTGTCCCCCAGTGGTACAACGGTATATCTGCGGACTTACGACGCTAGAAACCGGGTTTTGATACCCGTGGTAGGCAGAGCAC
>NW_013765805.1:0-840 GCF_000517525.1 Limulus polyphemus
ATTTCATAAGTAGAACGTATGTTATAGCATATTAATAAGACTGACAATAATTTGATTGGCCGGGCATGGCTTATTGTAAGGCCCAAGGTTCGAGCAGCGATATCCCGCTACATTTTCAGCTCTTTGGACGTTTTAACTATGACATTGAATCCTGCTACTTGGCTAAGATTAGATGAACAGATAGCGCGTGCTGTTGGCTGGCTGTCAATTCATTGATCAGCAGTATTAATAAATGGTGACCCTGCCTGACCTTTTCAGGTCTCTGACCTGGCCGTTTAGTCATATGTCCCATAAGGTGCCGTTAAGGTTGAAACAACGTGAATCAGATCCTTCAATAACATCTGAAAGGCTATATACCAATTAACAGTTTCGCCAAAGTAGGCTTTCTACACCATAGGCTGAATGTACTATTCTACACCATAGGCTGAATGTACTATTCTACACCATAGGCTGAATGTACTATTCTATACCATAGGCTGAATGTACTATTCTACACTATAGGCTGAATGTACTATTCTATACCATAGGCTGAATGTATATTCTACACCATAGGCTGAATGTACTATTCTACACCATAGGCTGAATGTACTATTCTACACCATAGGCTGAATGTACTATTCTATACCATAGGCTGAATGTACTATTCTACACCATAGGCTGAATGTACTATTCTACACCATAGGCTGAATGTACTATTCTACACCATAGGCTGAATGTACTATTCTACGCCATAGGCTGAATGTACTATTCTACGCCATAGGCAGAATGTACTATTCTACACCATAGGCTGAATGTACTATACTACGCCATAGGCTGAATGTACTATTCTACACCATAAGC
>NW_013765806.1:0-831 GCF_000517525.1 Limulus polyphemus
ATGCATATTGCACAAAGATTGTTAAAGTTGGAGCACATGAATTTCAACATAAAGAAGGTCCATTTGATGCCAAAGATGGGCATTCTATGACTGCATTTTGGTTCAAATGATGCCTTCTGAATGGACAAGAGGTCAATTGTTCCTGGTTGGTGTATTCACCTCTACATAAAGCAGCATACTGTTTTTGTTGCCTTCTTTTTTCATCTACATGTATGACATCCGATAGTGGGTCTGCTTTCAAAACACAGGGTGAATTCTCTAAGTGGAAAAAAATTGAAAAGTTAAATGCCCATGAAAATAGTGACAGTCAACATGAGTCATTTGCTGCTTGGAAACAAAATGAGTGCCAAATTAGTCTTCAAAGTGGCATTGATGAAGAGCTGCAAAGGCAAATTCAGCAAGAAAAAATAAATGGAGAGATGTACTACGACAGTTGCTGGATTGTACACAATATTTAGCTTCTCAGAATCTTGCATTTCATGGTCATACTGAGGACATAACCTCAAACAAAAACCCTGAAAATTTCCTGTCACTTTTGCAATTATTAGCAAAGTATGATCCAGTAATGAGAGAGCATTTAGAGCATGTTAAAAACAAGCAACCGTCAACAACTTATATTTCTCGTGAAATCCAAAATGAGTTTATAAATCTCATGGCTTCACATATGCAAAATTATTGTTTGTCAGCAATTCGTAGAAACAAATACTATGGTATTCTGTTTGATTCCACACCTGATTTAGCCCATCGTAAGCAATTGGTCCAAGTGATTCAGTTTGTTGACTATTTAAGAGAAGGGTTAAAAGTCAAAGGTCATTTATTGACTTTTATACA
>NW_013765807.1:0-839 GCF_000517525.1 Limulus polyphemus
TTTGGGCCATACTCCACGAAGCGAAAGGAAGATCTACTAGATATTAATTAAATTATAAATATATCAATTCATGTGAATATGACTGAAAAATTTCATTTTTTCTGAAAAGGTGGTGTCTATTTACTTGTGACCACGCTGTGTATATATGACATTATTATAATATCTTACTTAATATATATATTAAGTAAGATATATAAATGTGTGTGTGTATTTATATATAGGCATACGCACACACACCTACATTTCAGACAACAAAGTGAACAACACAAAGCATCGTTCATTAAGGACAAGCAAACATTAGGGTAAAAATTATAATGTGAGGATAATATAATGAATCTGAGTAACATAGGTATTTGAAGAGTAAGATTCACCTAACTGTGAAGATACACCTCTCATCTGGTTTAACCTCTATTCTTAGGCATTACATGTGTAATGGAATTAAAATCAAAACTATAACTCCAAATTCGGGTTGAATTTGAGTTTTGAAAGCCCAAACCGATCCATATCTATAAACTATTCATTAATTATACTAACTCTTATGAAATACCTGCGTGGTTGAAAGCCCTCCCCCATCCCATAATTCACAAAGGTTCCATGTAAGATCAAACTACTCCATTATCCCTAATTACTTCTATAACTACTACAATGGGGGAGGGGGGAGAGCGTATCCGAACAAAACCCGCCAGGACACTTGTCCGTAAAAAACCTGGCTGGGCTGGGTGACCTACCTTTGTGTGTATGGTGGGGGGGGGGGGGTAGTGTCATACATATAAAGAATCCCCGCCCGGTAACGTCTGAGTCCGTCGTCCCAAGCCACCTTTCTTGCATCATCGAAGTAC
>NW_013765808.1:0-839 GCF_000517525.1 Limulus polyphemus
GGTGTAACTCTAGTTACCGAATTTATAACCACCATACTCATCTTTAGCCTTTCTTGGTACAACTACTCCATGAACACCTAGGTGTAACTCTAGTTACCGAATGTGTAACTCCATACTCATCTTTAGCGTTACTTGGTACAACTACTCCATGAACACATAGTTGTAACTCTAGTTACCGAATTTATAACCACCATACTCATCTTTAGCGTTATTTGGTACGACCACTCCACGAATACCTAGGTGTAACTCCAGTTACAGAATTTATAAGCACCATACTCATCTTTATTCTTATTTGGCACAAGTACTCTTTGAACACCTAGGAGTAACTCTATTTACCGAATTTATAACCACCATACTCATCTTTATCCTTACTTGGTACAACTACTCCATGAACACCTAGGTGTAACTATAGCACCGAATATATATCCACCATACTCATTTTTAGCCTTACTTGGTACAACTACGCCATAAACACCGACGTGTAACTATAGTTGCCGAATTTAAACCATCATACTCATCTTTTGTCTTACTTGGTACAACTACTCCATGAACACCTAGGTGTAACTTTAGTTTCCGAATTTATAACCACCATACTCATCTTTAGCCTTACTTGGTACAACTACTCCATGAACACTTAGGTGTAACTCTAGTTACCTGAATGTGTAACCCCATACTCATCTTTAGCGTTATTGAAACAACACTCCACGAACACCTAGGTGTAACTCTAGTTATTGAATTTATAACAACATTATTCATCTTTAGCCTTACTTGGTACAAGTACACCATGAACACCTAGGTGTAACTCTAGTTACGGAATTTATAACCATACTCATCTTTAG
>NW_013765809.1:0-1023 GCF_000517525.1 Limulus polyphemus
CAGTCTGTTTTTTTAATCAATGGATCAACCTACCCCCACACCTACAGAAATAGTTTTTTAAATAATCGTTTCATATGGCACCTTGTTAAATACTCTGTGAAAATTCAGATACCAAAAATCCAGAACTATAACCTTATCTACATAATAGTAACCTTTTCAAAGAATGTCAAAAGATAAGTGAGACGAGATTTTCTCCAAGTCAAACCATACTGATCATTGAACTAAATTTTAAGTTTTATTAAATGACTTTGTAAAACATCCTTTCAAAACCTTTTCCCACCACTGACATAACACTAATAATCCTATAATCATTGGACAATTTTTGTTACTTCCCTTGGAAGGAGGGGCAACATTAGGAAACCTCCAGTAATCTGGCACCTGCCTATTAATCAAAGACTTACAAACAATAGTAGCAAGTGGCTGTCATATCCAGTACATAACCCTCTTGAAAACTCTTGGGATGAGTATTATCTGACCCATTAATTTTGTCATTCTTTAAGCTTTCCAAGTTTGTACATAACACGCCCACAATTGATGTGATAATCTTGTTCGATCTGGTTTCCATCTAGCAACTGCTCAGGGGTAAAGAATAGTACTTGCAATTTGATTAGAAAAACTGAAAGAAAAGTATAATATAATAACCCAGCCATCTCGTAATGAACAAATTTAAGCCTTCCTGTAACATCCCTCACAGGTCCTACTCCCATACTATCATTTTACTTACTCGTAATGTATTTAAAGAAATCCAAACTATTAATTGTTACATTTTCAACCAACCTTTTTCCATATAAACTTTTTATTTCCTATTTTTCTGTTCAACAAACTTATTGAACTTCTATAATTCTCTAAATTTTCAATCATAACATTTATCAATTTAAGTGCGTTTCTTTAATTTTATCTTTATATCTTTTGTGAGTCAGCCTTGTTTTTATACTTGCGGACATCTTTCTTTCTATACGAAACTTATCTATCTTGAAATTTTAAAAGTATATTTTTTTAAAAGCTTCCCATATTTGATCAGTG
>NW_013765810.1:0-835 GCF_000517525.1 Limulus polyphemus
CCGGGCCCAGTACGAAGGAAGCCACAGGAATTCGATGGGAATGCACCATGGGAAGCATACAGAGCACAATTTGAGCTCCTGGCAGAAATGAATGGATGGACAGAGGAGCAGAAAGCTGTGTATCTGGCAACGAGCTTGAAGGGACAACCACTGGAAATACTTGGACAGTTGTCAGCAGATGACATGCACAACTATAGAGCACTGGTAGCGGCTCAAGAACTAAGGTATGGAACCCAAAATCAGTCCGAAGACTACAGGGCTAGGTTTAGGACTAGAGTCCATGCTAAAGGGGAGAGCCTGCAAGAGCTGGCACAGGATTTGGAAAGTATGGCACACAAAGCCTACCCAACTGGACCATCCAATGTCCTCAAGCTGTTGCTGAGGGATCAGTTTGTAGACGCCTTGGACAGTCCACAACTGAAGATACAAGTGAAGCAAGCACACCTCTCTACTATACAAGATGCAATGGCCAGAGCTCTTGAATTCGAATCCTACGTTAAGTCCAGGACAGAGGTACCAAGGTTGGTACAGTCATCAGGATTCAAGGCCAGAAAAGGGCAGCTTTCAGGGGAGTTTGAAGGACTTTGCTGGCACTGTAACAAACCTGGGCACAAGAGAGCTCAATGCTGGAAACTTCAACACAGGGGAAGTGCCACAGCAGGAAAGGCTGGTATCCAGAAAGGTTGTTGGAACTGTGGAAAGCACGGACATTTGAGGAGCCAGTGTAGGAAGAATATTACCAACAAGTCGGCCTCAAGAAGACCAGTAGTGGTTGGTGCTGAGGGACGCCCACCAACCCCAACGTAAAAGTCCCAACAGCTAAGTGTAAAATGGC
>NW_013765811.1:0-840 GCF_000517525.1 Limulus polyphemus
AACAAAAGACGCCTCTGAAGACGTGTCACCTGGAAAAGCCACTGTCGAAGAAGAAACTCTACTCGGTTTTGATAAGGGAAATAGTGAAGCCCTTCATGAAGTTACTACCACTGATGTGACTATTACCGATAATAGGACATTTCCTGATGTAGCAGATGAACCCTACGTGAAGCAGAAGCCAACGAGATGGAGACCAGTATGAAAGAAGATACATCCCGTAAAATTAAAAGACTTTGTTGAATTTTAAATTTGTGTTTGTAAATTATGTACATTTAATTAAGTTATTGTTAATTATCTATTGGTTTAATGTAAATGACTACTGTTCGGGACGAACAATACTAAGGAAGGGGCAGTGTTACAACAGCGAAAGTCACGTGACACTGGTAACACTAATGAGTATTTCGAACGTTCGTGAAGGCTCGAGCGTTTACTAGACGCACGCTCTTATTGTAATAAGCCGGCAAAAAAAGTGACGGCATGAATAATTCCATTGCAGACAGGCAGAGGTAGAGACGGACAATTGAGTCAAGTGCGGTAGTAAGTAAAGTGCGTGATTCGTTCGTTGTGAATTATAGCATGTGTTTAAGTTAAAGCAAGTGTGGAAATTAAATGTATTGCAAAGTTCAAGTGAGAAAGAATAAACTAGTTTTATTTACGAAAAGACTTGTATCGCTGAAGTTTCTCGGAAAGATGTTCTACGAAAAATTAACAAACGAACACAGAGACGTAACAGTTCTGATGACCTATTGAGAATATATTTAAAATACTATTTTGATAAACAATCTGGGCCATCGCTACATATGCAGTGCTGCCGCCTACCTGTTTGCACATTTTGCACAT
>NW_013765812.1:0-1845 GCF_000517525.1 Limulus polyphemus
AACAATTGTATTTAGTGTAATTTTCTTTTTTAATGAAATTACACGCGGATTAATTGTTGTTTCTGTGAAATACTTTGCAAGTAAAATACTAATTTTGAAATCAAAGCCAGTCGTCACGTGATGACAACGACATTGTGACATCATGTAGCATACTCGTTGCATAAAACAGTTTGACTAAGCAAAAAACAAGTAAAATGATCCTGAGTGGATAAGCAATCTGGACTCCTCGGACAAAGGCCTTTCTAACGATGTGAGATTTGTAGCGTTTGATCGAGAAAAGTTCAGGACAAACAAACACAAGCGTATTATTTATATTGATTTGGTCTACTCCGTTGTACGCACTGAAAGGTGTCGGAGCAAGTGCGGTTTACTCCGACCCTGATATCGTATCAACACCAAAATCACCAGTAAAAAATCACAGCTCGGAAAGGAGGAAGAGGTCACCATGAACCTGACCCTCCCTGGTCCATTAAACGACCAAAAACACCGATTTTGGAGAAGAAGAAAGCAATATTTCATAACATAGCTACAACAGCTGGCTTTACGATTCCATTCTGTCACTCTTTCGACTTTTACTGTTAGTCTCTCATATTCTACTGTTAATCTTTGGCAAAACAGCGTCACCTATTATTTTAATTTTTACATGCTAAAGTACTGTTCTTAAAAAATTATTCTTCATAAAAATTACCTAGGCTATACGCTCGGCATTTTTCAGAAATTTCGTAAAAATTATAAATTTATGTTATTCGAATAAAAGATGCACTTGATGTTTGCTTTTCAAAATGGTTTGTTTGGAATTAAGCACAAAGCTACACAATGGGCTATCTGTGCTCCGCCCACCAAGGGTATCGAAACTCGGTTTCTAGCGTTGTAAGTCCGCAGACATACCCCTGTGCCACTGGGGGGGGGGGGGCTCCCAGGTTTTAAGCCTTGATTTGTCATGAACACTATCCCATCATATTGAAACGAACAATAGTACATAATATATTTATATAATATCCGTAAGTCATGTATTTTGGCTAATTGACAATGTATAAAGTACAATAAGCATAAGCATGTTTAAGTTGAGTGTAGTATCGTGTCAATTGCTAGGAATATAATATTACAATGTTTAACTAAACCGTTCAGCACAGTATGTCGAAACAGACAATACCTTCAATTAAAAGTTAGTTCAAACACAATGTTCATGTAGGTATCTACAGTTACATTTTGTGTTTTGCACTATATCTCTAGGGTCAGTTCCATAATGCACACAACACATTTCACTAGTTAGACTAATCAAATGCTTGGCTGAAATCAGGAGATGCAAGCCGGAAGTACACAGAACAACAATAAAACGTCTAGCTGCAAGTTGTGGTTCCCTATACTGTGCTGGAATTCCTTGAATTATAATTGAATGTTGTGGTGTATTTTTGTTTGTTACATTTGTTTGAGTGATCGTGTTGTCAGTTTTCTTATTTTCTTCGCCTTTACCATGATGAAATAATTTAAATAAGAAACATCACAAACGCATGAAGGAATATTGATAACAGAAGTTGAACCTTTCCTTAACATAAATCCGTCTTTGAAAGTCTTGGCTAATAAAGGTTTTATAATTTAAGTAACGATCCCTTGTTATCAAATCATCTACTCTAGAGGGACTAGTTTAGTTTACTATGTTTCATCAAAAAAGTTTTCCTAATAATAATGAGAATTTGGTTTGATCCTTACTTCAAACAGGGGAGATAAGATTTAAATGTCAAACAAAGTATCTTGCTGATAAGTTTCCTATACAGATGTTGTTAAGTGTTTATATTCCACAGGTAAACTTGGAGATACAGAATGAATATATATAGAAGCTAGTAA
>NW_013765813.1:0-840 GCF_000517525.1 Limulus polyphemus
GGTTTATTCCTTCCGAATATAACTTTACGATACACTTGTTTTCAACAATCGCGCTAAAACAAACGCTATATCAACGAACGTTAACGTCAACAATACGTCTCTCTCTGACTGCAGTTCAATTACTCATTACCTACACACACATTACTTTACCGTCACGTTGTCACCCTCTTTTATATACCAGCCTACCCTATATCTAGTAAATGCTAGAGCATTCGCCAAAGTACAGGATAGTTCTATAAAGTAGAGGGCGTGAGAATAGTCACGTGATCTCGATGACGCAACAGAACTTATTAATTCAATGCTATAAAAACTAGATTAACCCTTTTACAAGTATATGAGTATAATTTTGATTAAAAGTGTTATAATTTAGAGAGAAAAAACTATTTATAATATCACAGTTCAGAAAAACACGTAAAAATAAAAAATTGTTTATTAATCACAATAATAAAAAACAAGTGTTGGTCAAACACGCTCGATTTCTTCGAATTTCATGAGTTATACAAATCCAATTCCACTTTTTCTCCTTTAATACTTCATTTTTTCATTGTCAGTTCCCATTTTAGTTGAATTCAATCGCTAACATAGGTGTAAATAGGTAATAAATTTCGGCACTTTTTCTACTATATTGTTGCGTCAGCGAGGTCACGTGACCAGTGTCACGTCTCTTTTTTCTCGAACCTTCCTAGATTGGGAAGTAGTCTGGTATATATAGGATGGTGACAGCGTGGCGGGACATTGTGTAGGTAGTGAGTAATTGATCTGCAGTCACAGGGTATTGTTGAAGTTAACGTTCGTTCGTTATAGTGTTTGTTTTAGCGCGAATGTTGAAATTAAGTGTAC
>NW_013765814.1:0-840 GCF_000517525.1 Limulus polyphemus
GTGACAACGTGACGGTAATGTGTGTGTAGGTAATGAGTAATTGAAATGTGGTCAGAGAGAGACGTATTGTTGAAGTTAACGTCGTTATTATAGTTTGTTATAGCGCGACTGTTGAAGTTGAGTGTATCGTAAAGTTATATTCGGAAAGAATAAACCAGTTTTATTAAGTAAGGACTTGTGTCGCTAAAGTTTCGTCGGAACGAAGTTACGGAAAATCAATTAACGACTAGAGGTGTAACAAATTGGTGTCAGAAATGGGATAAAAAAAATGGAAACGAGAAGCGGCAAATCAAACTACAGCCTAGCAGACTTAATGGCAGCAATACACGAACAGCAAAAGAAACAAGAAGAGAAATTACAACAGTTGCTAGAGGGAAAAGAAAAGAAACAAGAAGAACGAGAAGAGAAATTACAACAGTTGTTGGAGGAGAAAGAAAATAAACAAGAAGAACGAGAAAAGAAACAAGAAGAGAGACTACAGCAGTGGCAACTGGAACAAGAAAGGAAACAGGAAGAAAGTCAAAAGCAACTACAGGAAAATCAACAACAATGGCAAGAGGTACAAATGGAAAACATCAGTAAATTTAAAAGCGAATTAGATACGTTAAAGAACGATTTGTTGTGTATTACACGAGGAGGATACACTGACCATCGACTTAATCAGCCCCAGACAATGGCAAGCCCCTTACAGAGCCCGCAGCTAAACCCTAATGCAGACATATTCAGTCCCGTTAGAAGTCACATCCCAGATATGAGTGTCAGTAATAGGAGTGATCCAGTGCGAAGGAAGCCACAGGAATTCGATGGGAAGGCACCGTGGGAAGCATATAGAGCACAATT
>NW_013765815.1:0-840 GCF_000517525.1 Limulus polyphemus
TCGCCCCCCCCCAATGACACAGCAGTATGTCTGCGGACTTACAACGCTAGAAACCTGGTTTCGATACCCGTGGTGGGCAGAGTACAGATAGCCCATTATGTAGTTTTGTGCTTGACTTCAAACGAACAAACAAACCTTTCTATCGATGTTAAATGCATAGTTTATTTCAGAAACATACGCGATAAGCACTCTGGCGAGAAAATTTTTCTTTTTCACAAAAACATTCTAAAATGTATACCCATCCATTTTGGAGATAATGTTTTTTTGTTTTTGTTGTTAATAAGAAGGTTGCATCAATTAGTATCAATAAACATAAAACACGTCATCTTATGAAAATTTGTGGTTGATAAAAAAGCCAATTCTCGTTATGGAAAGGTGCATCTAAAACATTTTAAACTGTACCATAAAACTTTGTAAAGTTAGATATTTTTTTCAGTTTTTTAAAATAGTAATATAAATTTATGTTCACATACATTTTAATTTTTTAATTGTTTTAAACAAGTTTTTAAATTCCTTTAGATATTAAGTAAAATAAATAATATAATAAAAAAGTTAATAGTTTGTGGCATCAATAAATACAGTAAGCAAGTAATATTATGCTGTTGATGCATTGCTTGCATAGGGGTATATATCTTATCTGTTTTCACAACGTGAATTCGAAAGCATTTTTAAGGTCACGAGATTGGTTCTTTGTGTTCAAGACCAATGTTAGGCCTGTGACTATAAAGTAGTTTATTACGAAAACTTTAGATTGAAGACATTATGTACGTATCCTATTGTTTCTTTATATACATCTAATATTTTCTTTTATACACAAACAGGAGACTCTTTGAGATCAAC
>NW_013765816.1:0-1588 GCF_000517525.1 Limulus polyphemus
TGTAAGTAGGAGAGAAAATCCCTACTCTACCATGATGTAAGTAGGAGAGAAAATCCCTACTCTACCATGAGGTAACTAGGAGAGAAAATCCCTACTCTACCATGATGTAAGTAGAAGAGAAAATCCCTACTCTACCATGATGTAAGTAGGAGAGAAAATCCCTACTCTATCATGATGTAAATAGGAGAGAAAATCCCTACTCTACCATGATGTAAGTAGGAGAGAAGGGCTTACTTGTAAAATATTACAACTATTGAAATATGCCGATAATATATTACACAGAATCCGAATAAGCAAGACGACGTCCTGAACTTGAATCGACATTACATTTCACTATACACGATTGTTTATATTTTACGGTGTATGTAGTTTGAAGTGGCCGGCATACATTGACACAAGGCACCGATACAAGTGAAACTTAAACGTGCAGCATGACCGGGAACAAACCCTCATATGAATAATCGAGGCTTCACTGCAATACTGTCATTAGTCAAGTGAGAAAAAAAAGAACGTGCGTTGCTTTCTATGTAAACTATTCTACATAGTGACTAAGTATAGCCCCCAGTTTGAAGCGTCTTTAATGAACGCTTGGGTGAGCCCAACAGCGCCGTTATTCATAACCATATACTAGCGATATATATGTAGCTGTACGAGATATACAAGGTGATGAGATGAAGGTACGCGTTACACGTCCTAATCTCTGGTGTGTTGTCTGCTCGACACACCCTTTACGTTATTCCTTTTAACCACCGATAATATATTACGTTCTCTGCACGAAGTCGAACACGTCTGAGCACAATGGCGAACCAAAATCTTTGTGTTTGTTACTGCAACGCTGAATTAAACACGTGTTTTGTTTTTCAACTAATAATAAGAATTACTTTTAGAGAGAGCCTTTATTTTCCATTATGACTGTCAGTGAATTGTCTAAATACAAAACCATAAATTACCTCTGGCGTCAGTTTTTATCGTTCAAGTAGCTTTTGTATCTGAATAAAATTGTATAAATAGACCACTTTAAGTCGAAAGTTTCACGTTCTGCCTTTATGTTTGCTTTAACTGTAGTTATATTATAGGTTTACTCCGATTCCACGTGTAGGTACATTCTGTCTGTACTTTTATTATAGGTTTACTCTGATTCCACATGTAGGTACATTCCGTCTATAGTTTTATTATAGGTTTACTCTGATTCCACGTGTAGGTACATTCTGTCTGTACTTTTATTATAGGTTTACTCTGATTCCACGTGTAGGTACATTCTGTCTAAAGTTTTATTATAGGTTTACTCTGATTCCACGTGTAGGTATATTCCATCTGTAGTTTTATTATGGGTTTACTCCGATTCCACGTGTAGGTACATTCCGTCTATAGTTTTATTATAGGTTTACTCTGATTCCACGTGTAGGTACATTCTGGCTATAGTTTTATTATAGGTTTACTCTGATTCCACGTGTAGGTACATTCCGTCTGTAGTTTTATTATAGGTTTACCATGATTCCACGTGTAGGTACATTCCGTCTGTAGTTATATTATAGGTTTACTCTGATTCCACGTGTAGGTACATTCTGTCTGTACTTTTATTATAGGT
>NW_013765817.1:0-840 GCF_000517525.1 Limulus polyphemus
CAGACTCTCATTAACACTGTAAATATGGGTCTAGGTCAATTTGAGTGACCACATGTACCTTTTTGTACTCGTTTAAAGTCTTTTATAGATTTTTATACTTATAGCTCTCAATATAGTGGGAATATCTTCACGAAATTTGGCAGCTTTTCAATTAATATTACAAATCTTTCACATACAAAAAGTCATATTTCTTAGTGAAGTATTTTTAATAAAATAGAATAAAGAGTTGTCATGAATGCATTGAGTATTTGTTTTGAAAAGTCCTTGTGCAAAGTAATTTTCATGTTAAAATTAAAAATTTTTTTCTCATCTCAAAAATCTCATATTTCCTTTGTGTAATCCCTAACACCTCCTAAATGTATTTCAAAGTTTTTTCAGTAAAACTTTATAGTTTATCTGTTATTTTCTCAAAATGGGATCAGTCAATTTGACTGACTGCATAACCACCAAAAAATCGAAATAAACCTAAATTAACTTTTTTTTCAAATTGTTTGTTTTTGTTTTTTTTTGGAATTTCGCGCAAAGCTACACGTGGGCTATCTGCGCCTGCCGTCCCTAATTTAGCAGTGTAAGACTAGAGAGAAGGCAGCTAGTCATCACCACCCACCGCCAACTCTTGGGCTACTCTTTTACCAACGAATAGTGGGATGGACCGTCACATTATAACGCCCCCACGGCTGAAAGGGCGAGCATATTTGGTGGGATGCGGATTCGAACCCGCGACCCTCAGATTGTGAGTCGAGCGCCTTATCCACCTGGCCATGCCGGGCCTGCTTCAAATTGTTACATGAAACTACATTCGTTTATCCTAAGTAGCTCTTAGTTCCTAACTATATACAA
>NW_013765818.1:0-837 GCF_000517525.1 Limulus polyphemus
TTAGAAATTGAAATACAGAAAACAAATAATAGTCTGGAATTTTTCTCTGAAAAAATATTGAAGAAAACCAGGGTAGATGAAGTGAAGGAATAGTAGATCAGAAATCCCTAAAGGATGAGCTATGCCATATCCATAGTAATACTAAGAAAAGCTAAAATTTTTTTCGGACTAACATCATTGTTTTTAGCATTTTTCTTTTCTTTCTGGTATCGATGTTTAGGTGTTCCCCTCACTGGTATGGAAATCTATTTGTTTCTTCAATAGTTTTGTTAACAATCCTGAGAATGAAAAAATCAAGTGGAGGTATGACACCTGCTAGCTTGATGGGATACAGGCTCTCCTCATATGAAGTCCCTCAAAAATTTGGGCGATTCATTTTTGAGTGTCTCCCATTTCCACTCTGTACTACAGATCAAAGGCTCTTGTTGTGTCTTCTTGCCTCTGGCTATTTTGGAAATGTATGTAGTGCTGGTCTTGGAAGGACCAGTATCAGTATCTCTAGATTGTTATGGGTCATGAGGAGAGAGTTTTTTCTGTGAAAGTAAGTATGGTTCCTTTAACAGCAGTGAATTCATTAAGGTTGGTTTACCTGGATCCATTTGATTAGATCTGGTAACTTCCTTCTGACTCAGAGGAAAGAAACTTCTTCAGAGGAGGAAGCAAAAAAGAGAAGTAATGCATCATCCACAAAGAGATCACTTTTTTTGAGTGAATTCATTAGATCTTTAGAAGCAATCTAGTAATATTTTAATATATATTATTAATATTTTGTTCACATAACTTATAAAGCAACATGATATGCATATACATTTGAACTATTGCATGTATTTTCATTAA
>NW_013765819.1:0-835 GCF_000517525.1 Limulus polyphemus
GCTGTCCTGTAGCCCATCAACAGTGGAGGGAGTAAGACATCCCAGTCATCTTGGTGGCTATTACAAAATTTTGCCAATTCCTGTCCAAGTGTACTTTTCTACCATCCCATCAGACTGTGGGTGAAGTGGCATTGTCATGGTCTTTCGTATGTCAAACAGCATTCATGGAACACAGCTAATTCAAAGTTACGGCCTTTATCTGAATGCAGTGCATATGGCATACGAAACTTGAAGAAGGAATCACCAATAGCTGAAGCTACAGTTGTAGCTTCCTGATTTGGTATTGCATATGCCTCGGGCCACTTGGTGAAATAATCCATCACCACACAAATGTACCTGTTTCCAGCACGAGATTGGGGCAAAGGAACAGCAATGTCAATGGCTGCTCTTTCCATAGGTGCACCAACTTGATATAACTTCATTGGAGCACGTCCCTTGTGCTTGGGTCCCCTTTTAGCACAACATGTACTGCAGGTCCTGCACCATTCTTCCACATCTCGTCTCATACCTATCCAGTAAAATCTCTGTCGTAGGTAACTCAATGTCTTCTTAACTCCGAGATGTCCTCCTGTTAAACTATCATTGGATGGATGCAGCACAACTTCCCGCAACTTTCTTGGTACAACTGTTTGCCATGTCATCACTTTCCCATTTCCAGAGAAGAATACCATCTTAAAACTTCAACTGGTCCCATTGTACCCAATAGTTCTTTGTCACAGGGCTTAAGCTAGACACATTCTACTAAGCAGGGCGCAAAACATTTGCTTTTAGAAAATCGATTATTGGCTTCAAATCTTGGTCTTTCTCCTGTTCTGCTTTAATATATATATATATA
>NW_013765820.1:0-833 GCF_000517525.1 Limulus polyphemus
AAGCTGCGGAAATGGGTTACACTTCTTGGTTTCTTATAGACGTCTGTGTTTAAGTTGTGGAAATAGGCTTACACTTCTTGGTTTCTTATAGACGTTCGTGTCTAAGTTGCGGAAATGGGTTCACACTTCTTGGTTTCTTATAGACGTCTGTGTTTAAGTTGCGGAAATGGATTTACACTTCTTGGTTTCTTACAGACGTCTGTGTCTAAGTTGTGGAAATAGGTTTACACTTCTTAGTTTCTTATAGACGTTCGTGTTTAAGTTGTGGAAATAGGTTTACACTTCTTAGTTTCCAATAGACGTCTGTGTTTTGTACTGAAGATTTTGTAATATATTACTCGGTTACCTTCAGAATTTGTCTGTGTTTAACCTCCACGTTGCCTCTGTCACATTGAAGTACAAAAAGCCTTTAAAATTACCAATGTCATGTACGCACAATACTTTAACTTTAGAGGGTGTACGAGCTCCAAATATGAAAACCTAGTTATTTTTTATTGTCGGAAGATAATAGAAACTTCGAAAATAAAGAGAGATCACCGATCCTAGAGTTCAGTGGTACAGCGGCATGTCTGCAGAATTATTTTCGTCTTACTTGTTACTTATTTATGTCTTACCTGTTACTTATTTGTGTCTTACCTGTTACTTGTTTGTGTCTTACCTGTTACTTGTTTGTGTCTTACCTGTTACTTATTTATGTCTTACCTGTTACTTATTTATGTCTTAGCTGTTACTTATTTATGTCTTACCTGTTACTTGTTTTCGTCTTAGCTGTTACTTATTTATGTCTTACCTGTTACTTATTTATGTCTTACCTGTTACTTGTTTTCGTTCTT
>NW_013765821.1:0-840 GCF_000517525.1 Limulus polyphemus
TAAACATTTGTGGAATTCTCCGAAACTAGTCTGGCTCACAGACACACACCCCAGTGAAAGAAAAGACCATTCCAAGCTTTTACTTGTTGTTAAACAAATGTTTAAACAACTCTATTTTTTTCAATTAAGTTTTGAAATGTTACAGGAAATGAAAAACAATAGGTCTGAAACATTCGGCTAGTTACTGTGACGCCATCTACATGCATACATCAAAGAATTACTTACTATTATTGTTTTCTGTGATGAGGTAGTGCGTGGTTATCTTCTAAGCATCGGAAGATCCAGGGCTTGATCCTCGATATGCTAATAAATGCGCACAGTATTTTAAACTCTGGAAGTGTTATAATTGTGACAGTCAATCCCACTATTTGGTTTAAAATAGGCGCATAGGAGGCAAGTTTTTTTGTTGTTAAGCGCAAAGCAACACAATAGGCTGTCTGTGCTATTCCCACTACTGGTATTGAAATCTCATTTTCAGTCATCACCTAGGGCCAGGAAGCGAGTACAGCTGACTAATTGCCCTTTCCACCAGTCAGCAGTTCTAAATTAGGGGTGGCTTAATCTGAGGGCTAAAAGTCTCTGACCTGGCCATTTAACCCATGTATTGCATAAGGTGCCAATCTGGTTTAAAATACCAATATCCATGATTATTTTTTATATATTATTGCCAAAATATTCCACATATTATACTTATATAGAGTTCATATGCAAGATCTTTGGTTTCGCAACTCTGCGAAACCCGTTATTTTTCAATCGTGCAATATTAAGTGGCCCGGCATGGCCAGGTGGTTAGGGCGCTCGACTCGCAATCTGCGGGTTCGAATCCCCCATCACACCAAA
>NW_013765822.1:0-841 GCF_000517525.1 Limulus polyphemus
AGTCGACAGACTATACTGAACGACATACCACCCACTATCAAACAGACGACAGCCTATACTGAATGACATACCGCCCACTATCAAACACTCGACAGCCTATGCTTAATGACATACCATTCACTATTAAACAGTCGACAGTTTATACTTAATGACATACCATTCACTATTAAACAGTCGACAGTTTATACTTAATGACATACCATCCACTATCAAACAGTCGACAGACTATACTGAATGACATACCACCCACTATCAAACAGACGACAGCCTATGCTTAATGACATACCGCCCACTATCAAACAGACGACAGTCTATGCTTAATGGCATACCGTCCTCTATCAAACAGTCAACAGTCTATGCTTAATGGCATACCATCCACTACCAAACAGTCGACAGCCTATACTGAATGAAATACCACCATCCACTATCAATCAGTCGACAGCCTATGCTTAATGACATAGTACCCACTATCAAACAGTCGACAGCCTATACTTAATGATATACCGCCCACTATCAAACAGTCGACAGACTATACTGAACGACATACCACCCACTATCAAACAGACGACAGCCTATACTGAATGACATACCGCCCACTATCAAACACTCGACAGCCTATGCTTAATGACATACCATTCACTATTAAACAGTCGACAGTTTATACTTAATGACATACCATTCACTATTAAACAGTCGACAGTTTATACTTAATGACATACCATCCACTATCAAACAGTCGACAGACTATACTGAATGACATACCACCCACTATCAAACAGACGACAGCCTATGCTTAATGACATACCGCCCACTATCAAACAGACGACAGTCTATGCTTAAT
>NW_013765823.1:0-820 GCF_000517525.1 Limulus polyphemus
CGTTTGTACAAGGAGACAAGGTTAAGGTTGATAATCCCAGGAAGACCAAAGGGAAGTCTCCTAAGTTGTCTTCTCCATGGGAAGGCCCATATGACATTGTGGATCGTCTCTCAGTCGTGACTTTCCGGATAAAATGTGGTCGGCGAGGTAAGCCAAAAGTGGTGCATGCCAACAGGCTTTGGCGTTATCATGGTCCAGGACATTTCAGTTGGGACGAAGTGGAAAACAGAACAAATGACGCTGCTGAAGACTTGACACCTGAAGAAGCCACCGTCGAAGAAGAAACTCTACTCAGTTTTGAGAAGGGAAACGGTGAAGCTCTTGATGAAGTTACTACCACTAATGTGACTGTTACAGATGATAGGACATTTCCTGATGAAGCAGAAGCCAACGAGACGGAGACCAGTACGGAAGAAGATACGTCCCGTAAAATTAAGAGACTTTGTTGAATTGTAATTTTGTGTTTGTAATTCTATACAGTTAATTAAGTAATTGTTAATTGTATGTGGTTATTTTTCGGGACAAACAATATTAAGGAGGGGGCAGTGTTGCGTCATCGAGATCATGTGATTCTCACGCCCTCTACTTTCTAGAACTATCCTGTACCTTGGCGAATGCTCTAGTGTTTGCTAGATATAGGGTAGTCGGAAATATATAAGAGGGGGAAAACGTGACGCGGGAGGTAATGTAATGTGTGAGTAGATATTGAGTTATTGAACTGCAGTCACAGGGTATTGTTGAAGTTAACGTTCGTTTGTTATAGCGTTTGTTTAGCGTGATTGTTGAAGTTGAGTGTATCGGTAAAGTTATATTCGGAAAG
>NW_013765824.1:0-841 GCF_000517525.1 Limulus polyphemus
AACCAGTTTTATTAAGTAAAGACTTGTGTCGTTAAAGTTTCGTTGAAACGAAGTTACGGAAAATTAATTAACACACGGAGACGTAACAATAGTAAGCAAGGTGTAAATGCTTTATAGAATAGAATATATATGATGCGTTAAAATGATAAGCAAAAACATACTCCCGTAAGAAGAGGAACATAAAGGAGTCTAATTAAACATAATAACGTTGCAATTAATGCGTAAAGTACGCGTTATTTCTGTTTTCGCAAAGTAAAATTAAATACTTTGAGCTCCGGAAAAAAATTACTTGTAAATTTTTATTTTTTTTTATTCTCATTGATTATGAGAGAAAGCTCAAAAATGTTATCAAGAATATGTATAGCGCAGGGATGAAATTCTCAAAAAGAAAGCAGAAGTACTCAGCTGAGTGAAGTGGACTGTTTTTGAAAAAGACTGTTAAAAAAAACAATAAAGTAGTTCAAATAAGTCTCGGTACTAGAACCGCCTTAAAAAATAAATCACAGTACTCAGTACCGGTGAGTATCGGCAGAATTTCATCCTGGTATAGCGGATGGAAAAACATATACAACGACTATTTTGATTTTTAATATACGTATGAAAGTACACAAAAAAAGACTGTGGAAGTAAAACTCCAAATTGG
This sequence comes from Limulus polyphemus, assembly GCF_000517525.1. Classification (NCBI taxonomy): domain Eukaryota; kingdom Metazoa; phylum Arthropoda; class Merostomata; order Xiphosura; family Limulidae; genus Limulus; species Limulus polyphemus. The sequence continues at coordinate 644 of NW_013765824.1, forward strand.
AATTTATAGTTAACATATATAAAAGTAAACACTAACACAATCTAAATCGTTATAATATGTGTCATCGTTGGGTGGATTATTTTCCAGTAGTTGGTAAAAATGATAGAAAGTTCAGTTAACGTAACGATTTGGTTTGGTTTGAATTTCGCGCAAAGCTACACGAGGGCTATCTGTGCTTGACGTCTCTAATTTAGCAGT
>NW_013765825.1:0-841 GCF_000517525.1 Limulus polyphemus
ACGGCTGAAAGGGCGAGCATGTTTGGTGGGACGGGGATGCGAACCCGCGACCCGCTTGTTTAGTGTCACGAATGTGGTATTAGCACCGAGTTTTTTTGTTTTTTTTTAAGTGTGGGAGGATCATCCACGCATGCGTGCTTTTGAAGCATATCATATGTCTATAGGATAATATTTATAACTTGGCTGTCATATTCAAATTAAAATCAAGCCAAAAATGTAAAAATTAGTATACATATTTTGAAGAAAAATTATAGTAAGCAACAACAATCTATGCGTTGTATACAAAGAAATGAAAATGCTTAGAGTAGAAAGATAAAACGTACAGGGAAATCCCACAAGGAAACGACTTTTTTTTCATTGTGTTTTGGATCTTCTTATCTGTTCACTGCACATTGCACCAATTAGCCAACCATGTGTTGTCCACAGAGTCAGGCTATCGTATTGTTGCTGGACGTCACACAATTCTTATCGCTTCCTCTAAACTTCAAGGAACTCGATGAAGAAGCGACAGAAACCTAGATAGCCTGTTCTAGAACTTGAACTTAAAGAAGCAGAGACTGGCGTATCTCGCTTTCGTGGAACTTTGTAACAATTAGTACTTTTCAGTATGTAGATATATATATATGAATGTAATAATGATAATTAATTTCAAAGAACTTTCCAGAAAACGCAATTTGACATAAGAAAGTTGTCATAGAAGAAGGAAGAAAGAGTTAGATTGTTTGTTTGTTTTGTAATTATGCACAAAGCTACACAATGGGCTGTCCGCCCACCACGAGTAACGAAACCCGGTTTCTAGCGTTGTAAATCCGCAGACATACCGCTGTGCCACTGGAGGGGG
>NW_013765826.1:0-1636 GCF_000517525.1 Limulus polyphemus
AAACCAAAAAAGTGTCAATACGAACCTCGTCGGCTTTCTTAAATTTCCTTTTCCTAAACTATTTATCACTATGCACTAAGTTGCTTGTGGGTTTGTAACTGCTGGTTACAGGGTCACCAGTAACGAATAAATCACATAAGTAACAGTAACAAAGATACTGTCGATAGTGCTATTAATACAACTAATTACTGCTAGAACCACCTGCATATTTCACAGATAAAATGGATGATTCCACCTAATTTTTATATGATGCAGTATGTAGGCCCTCACCACCTGGTGAACAGTATAAAAACAGTTTGTTAATTTAAGGATTAACAGCTCACATTCATATTCTGTGGAGATACAGTTGTTATGTTGCCTGCATTGTAAAGCATTAACAATTTGCCCCTGTTCTTCCACCCATTTGTCCGGATATTATGGACAAAATATCTCAAGATTTACTGAATGTATTTTGAACAAACTTATTTATTGGGTACTAGATACAAAGTTCTAGACCTGATTAATTTTTGAAGGTCATAGGTCACTAGTATACAGATAATCCACCCCAGCTTTGTGGACATATTTCAATACAAGATGAATGAATATTGACCAAACTTGTACAGCAGTTACTACGTGCATGTTTTTAGACTTGATTAACTTTTAGAGATCAATAGGTCATTAATTCTTAGAAAATCCATCCCAGTCTTGTTGAAGCGTGGTCGGGGGAGCCTCTCTCAATTCATAAGATAATTAGATTAAATTTCACCAATAAAGTTTATCTCTTAAGTTATGGACATGAATTTCAAAATTTTCGGCAGAACTTTGCCTGAGGTCAATTAAAATTGCCAAAACTGAGAATCCTACTGTACTTCTTTACTCTCTCTGTATTTTTCTTGTATACCCGACAACCGGACCAGATGTAGGCTAGCAATCTAAATCCGTAGGATTAGGTATCTTATCTACGTAGTTCTAATTATCTTGTCTGTCTCCACTAATTGCATGTGTGGAATTTTTTAGTTACTCATGCATACACAGTAAGCATTTTATCTAAAACCCTAATGCATTCCCCAGTTAAATAATCCAAACAAACTGGAAACAACATCATTACAACTAACTAAGGCATTCAATATTGTATTTTATGGTCAGCTTCCAAAAAACTTACCTCATAAATTATTTGCATCTATAAATGGCAGTTCCTGCAAATTAGAACATGTACCTATTTAAACCACATTTGCTGATTTAAAAATGAATAAAACTTCGTTAAACTTTTTGTATTAAAAATTGTATTTATCCTCGATTTACTGTTAGCTATATTACCCTCCACTGGAATATTTAAGTGCATTATTAATTTCTGTATCAAGACTGCCAAGCTACATCTACCAAACAGGGGTCACTTGTGAAATTAATCCATAGCATATGAAGACTGCCAAACAGGGATCACTATTCCCTCACCAGTTCCACACATACCTCGAGCAGAAACTTTTTACTATCAAATCATATTTCTAACTAAACAGAGGCCACATTCAAAATTCTGTCTGAAAGTCTGTGTACTGGGCAAGTTTTTCTTCTGAAATCTGTCTCTAAATCGGACATCTGGACTTGTAGAAAGTTAGTACTATGCCATAACGGAAATAATTACACAATAATTTAGAAACCA
>NW_013765827.1:0-1846 GCF_000517525.1 Limulus polyphemus
GTTTGAGCCCAAATGAAAAGTTTTAGTCCAACATTTTGACTGTAAAAACCACGTGCGGACCATAACACTCAACACCATATATATATATATATTTATTTATTAGATGATAATATATAACAGAAAATTAACGGAAACTCTTACAGAAAAAAACAAAAACATATGGCCTTCTACAGTGAAATCCTCCTTTCAATTAAATATTTTCTGCAGAGCATCTTTTGCTAACTAAGTTAAATATGCTGTTACTTAATTGCTGAGCTTCACTTTCGTCCTGTGTTTAGGCCAACACTTCATCATGAATCTGCTATCGTCATAATATGGTTATAACAAGTTCACTCAAACTCAAGAAAACATTTCCTTCTGGCCTACTTTTTGTTTAACCGAGTTTGTAAATAGTTTCAAGGGTCACTGACTACCGAAGAGTGTATTATTTCTCTAATTAATTAAGAACTTCGAAAAAAAACGAAAGAAGAAAGCAAAATAATGAGAATTCAAAACAACATAAACCTTTTAGGGTTTTATATAACATGTTTTTTTTGTTTAAGTACCAAATATTTGATTTCGTAAGGTCGCATAGTTGGGAAATATTTTGATTACTAAAAGAAAAACAAGCAAGCTAACAGCAGAGTTGACTAGGCGGAACATTAGCGTAATGAACTAGATGGTTGCCATACTTGTAAATGAATCAATATTCTCGAGCGATTTTTCATCCAATCTTTTAAGTACTTATTGCCTCTCCAACCCTGATGTTGTATTCTGTCAGTTTCTGTTTATTAATGACAGTTAAAGTCCTCCATTTTCAGACACTAAAGACGTGCTTTATCGGAAATACGTTTACAGTATACACATAATTAATGAAACGTTATTTCTGTTTGAAATTTGATTGGCAATCGTTGGTAAAAGTTGTGTGTTTAAAAACAACGCTAATACATTATCACAGTATTGCTCGTATTTTCGAATCCTAAACATTTCTTAGAACAGTTATCGTCATTAGTGTTCATGAAAATGTCTCTTTCGAACACCGACAAACTCCTGACTGTATGTATGTTTGATAGTTATAACCTTTATATGTATGTTTGATAGTTATAACCTTTAACTACTGAGAAACTTGGTCAAAATGTTTTTCTGTTGGTACTCATTTGGGGGCAACGTTTATGAGGCTTTGCTAGTTTATGTGTAAGTCAGTCAATATTTTACAAACCAAAAAATAGGTCCTTCAAACTGGTATATTTTGAATGTCAAGAGTGAAATTGGGCGTTATGAAATGTTTGAAAAACAAAAGATGAACACTAGTATGTTGTATTTCAATAAAGACAGCCCCCGAGTAGCACAGCGGTATGTCTGCGGACTTACAACGCTAGAAACCGGGGTTTCGATACCCGTGGTGGGCAGAGCACAGATAGCCCTTGTGTAGCTTTGTGCATAATTAAAACAAACAAACAAACAAACAACAATAAAGACAGACATATACAACAATCGCCCCCCAGTAGCACAGCGGTATGTCTGCGGACTTACAACGCTAGAAACCGGGTTTCGATACCCGTGGTGGGCAGAGCACAGATAGTCCACTGTGTAGCTTTGTGCTTAACTATAAATAAATATACAATAATCACGAGTCTTCTCCAGAACTGTCTCAATAAGACAAATGTTTCTTTGCATCTAAAATATCTGTGTCTAACACAACGTTTACATTAAAAAATCAGATACAACACCATGTGTTGAATACTTGCAGTAGTATTTCTGCAGTTGTTCGTGAATACACATATTTTTCGCAAATGAGACTAGTACATGTAAATGTATAGCTGTGTTGGAATTTTCAAGAAACTCAAATGTTGTGTTCTCTGTTCAC
>NW_013765828.1:0-1311 GCF_000517525.1 Limulus polyphemus
CACCCTGGAAGGGGTAATGTCGACCTTAGGAGACAAGCACGCATGTCACCACCATGGAAGGTGTAATGTCGACCTTAGGAGACACTCACGAATGTCACCACTCTGGCAGGTATAATGTCGAGCTTAGGAGACACGCACGCCTGTCACCACCCTAGAAGGTGGAATGTCGACCTTAGGAGACACGCACGAATGTCACCACTCAGGAAGATATAATGTCTACCTTCAGAGACACTCACGAATGTCACCACCATGGAAGGTGTAATGTCGACCTTAGGAGACACGCACGCATGTCACCACCATGGAAGGTGTAATGTCGACCTTAGGAGACACTCACGAATGTCACCACTCTAGCAGGTGTAATGTCGACCTTAGGAGACACGCATGCATGTCACCACCCTAGAAGGTGGAATGTCAAGTTTAGAATATGTAGTTTTTATTTTCTCACGAAATCACTTCTCAATTTATTTAGTTTTAAAAATTCTTAATAAATCTTTCAAATATTTTCTTAGATAATCTCTGACTTGTACTATGTGTTCTCTGACTTGTACTCTGCAAATCAGGAGAAGTAATGCTGTACTTCGAATATATACACAGCGAGGTCACAAGTAAATAGACATCACCTTTTCAGAAAAAAATTAAATTTTTCAGTCATATTCATATGAATTGATATATTTATAATTTAATTAATATTTAGTAGATCTTCCTTTCGCTTCGTGGAGTTCGTTGATCCTTTGGGGCATCGTGAGAAACATCTCGTCAATTTTAGATTGTGGGATTTTCGCCCACTCTTGCTTCAAAACTTGGAGTAGATCGCCCTTCGAAGTTGGTTTTTTGTTGTTGTTTCTTGACTTGCCGGTCGAGTATGGCCCAGAGGTTTTCGATGGGGTTCATGTCAGGAGATTGGCTCGGCCAGGGCAACTTCTGGATACCATTTTCTTCCTGCCACTTTTGGGTGTTTCTAGCATGTGACACGGTGCTCCATCTTCCTGGAACAACGTTGTGTTATTGTCTACGAAGCCCGAAGAATAAAGTGACAAGAGTCCTTCCTCCAATATTTCGACGTATTTCGCAAAATTTATGATGCCAACACACTCCACTAAGCTCGATCTTCCACCAACCCAAACAGCTCCGCAAACCATCACGCTGAAACCACCATGCTTCACAGTTGGCTACAATCTGTTGAGCCAAAACTCTTGGTGAGGCATTCTCTAGACCCATCTCCTTCCACTCTCCGCAAATTGAGCGAATCTTGATTCGTCTGAGAACAATACGGTCTTCCAAAGTCCAGAGGCTTGATCATCATATCACTTG
>NW_013765829.1:0-2246 GCF_000517525.1 Limulus polyphemus
GATCAGTTTTCTCGGCTTTCTAACAGTTTCTTATTAATATAATAATGGTTAACTTCTTCACTGATATGTACTTAGATGAACAACTAACTCACCCAGTCCAGGTTGATCAGAAACATGTGGTGTTAAGTAATAACTTGTGTCTGATGGGCACATATACATCCTACTGCAGTACAACGTAAGAGCATATACATGAGATAAACAATATGACCTTCAATTTAACCTTGAAGACAATGAATGATAAAAATAAAAAAATGCAATACATTCAATAATTTCATAATGAATTAAATATCATAAATATTGCACATGAATTAGTAAATATTGTAAATAAATTTAATACTTCTTAGAATCTAAAAACAGTAACCATCTTTGTAATATTTTTATAATTCAACATATAAATACTCTATCAACCACCACTCTTGCCATTCAAACTAACTTGGCTTACTTGATCTTTGCTAGTAATCAAAATCATTCTGTCCTGCTTACATAGGAATTGGACAATAGCTAAAGCCTTGAAAAGTAAATATTTAATGTTACGTATTTGGCAAAAATCTATGTCAGAAAAGTATCTTGGAATGAAAAATAATTATATAATGGCATATAAGTCTTATTAAAAACAAATCTAAAATATTTTTCACTAAACAACTCTTAGTAGTGCTGGTTTTGTAGGTCATCAATACATATTTTGGCACATTTTTTATATTCTAATTCTCTCAATGTCCTTTAACTTGCTGGATTCATTACACTCTGAAGTTCTATAATGCTGTGTGTCCGAACGAACACCATCAGTTTACTCAACAAATGTCCTGTTGTTCCAGACTAGTTCATTTTGAAAATCTGTCTTTTACTTTAAAATGTATGACTCATTCACATTTTTTGTTTCTTTTATTGTAATACATGAATTTTTTATTTTAAAATTAAATAAACTTTACAGAAGAAATTAGAATTTAACAGTTCATTAGCAATGTCCTAATTTCTCAGGCACTAGCAGCACTACAACTCCCGTTCCACCATCTGTACCAGTAGAAAACAAGTGTGCCATTATTGAAAACAATAGTGATTTTATTCACGAGGTTTGTTTGCATGTTTTCTCTGATATTATTTTCTCTTTCACATAGTTTTAAGCTTTTCGATTGATATAAACAAAAGATGCACGGGTTAAGATAAACAAAAAAACGTTGAATGTTTTAGATGAAACCCTACGATTAAGAGAAGGAATGAAAGATCTGAAATGTTATGTTGATATACAGATGAATTATTAGATAGTAATTTACTGTGTTAAAAAAATACATTATTTGACCCATTTCACTCAGTACTAAAGATAATTCTTGTCAATAAATTCAGTTTAGAATTTTTAAATTATAGACTAATTCCATTTGTATTAGTTGCTTGAGTACCAAGTTTGTATAGTGGGCGGTTGAAACCAAGTTGTATTAAAATCTGAGTTTTAAAGGTACTAGCTAATAAATCTTTACCACTGTTGCATTAGTTATCAATAAGTTCTGATCAAAGCAAGCGACATACGTAGATCAGAACTAAATATTAACCCATTAATTAATCAAGCTGATTTAACTTACCTATCTTATTAGGAGCTTGCAATCTTATAAATGAAAAAAACTTGCAATGATGAGAATGCATTGGCTTATGAGTTGGGTACCCTCACTGTTCAAAATATTTTCATATGTAATCCCCATAATATCTTACAAGGTTTAGCCAGCTTAGGAGATTTAGCTTAATCCTTAATCCATACACAAATCTGATAATGTAAAATAATTCCCACTATGATAATAAAAATAATCCATACTATTATTCTGCTAGTTTGTATGTACGACCGTTACGCTTTCTGACCGAGAACCTTCTGCATAAGCATGCGTAGTTAGAATGTTTCCCCAAGAAAAACCGCGTATGCGCATTATTCACTCAACGAAAAACAGTCTGCCTGTGACAGAGAGTTGCAAAGCCCAGTGATCAAATCGCCACAATTGCTGTATGAAACAAGAAGTAACAACAATAGGGGAATGTAAATATACTTTACTAACCATTTTGTATAACAGAATATTAAAAACTTATCAACGTTTTTAAAAAAGGTTTGACGTAAGGTCATAGAATAATATTATAAGTTTATTTATCGATAGTATTAAGTACAATAAAGTTTAGTCCTAACTAAATTAAAGTAAAAAAAAACATACACAGGTTACAGTGTTAATTTATCTCTTTATCGAACTTAGGCCTAACATAAAAACTTTTAT